>NC_090373.1:191470069-191770069 GCF_036365525.1 Heterodontus francisci
GAGAGAGGGCGCGGCGATTGGGGGAGAGAGGGGGAGAGAGAGAGAGGGGGCAGTGCTTGGGGGAGAGAGAGGGGGCGGCGATTGGAAGAGAGAGAGAGGGGGCGGCGATTGGGAGAGATGGAGAGAGAGACGAGGCAGCGATTGGGAGAGAGAGAGAGAGAGAGGGGCGGCGATTGGGGGAGAGAAAGAGAGAGAGAGAGGGGGCGGCGATTGTGGGGGGAGAGAGAGAGGGAGAGCGGGGCGGCGATTGGGGGAGAGAGAGAGAGAGGGGGCGGCGCTTGGGAGAGAGAGAGAGAGAGGGGGCGGCGCTTGGGAGAGAGAGAGAGAGAGGGGGCGGCGCTTGGGAGAGAGAGAGAGAGAGGGGGCGGTGCTTGGGAGAGAGAGAGGTGGGGCGGTGCTTGGGAGAGAGGGAGAGAGAGAGGGGGCGGTGCTTGGGAGAGAGAGAGGGGGCGGTGCTTGGGAGAGAGAGAGAGAGAGAGGGGGCGGTGCTTGGGAGAGAGAGAGAGAGGGGGGGGCGGTGCTTGGGAGAGAGAGAGAGAGAGAGAGGGGGCGGTGCTTGGGTGAGAGAGAGAGAGAGGGGGCGGTGCTTGGGTGAGAGAGAGAGAGAGAGGGGGCGGTGCTTGGGTGAGAGAGAGAGAGGGGGCGGTGCTTGGGTGAGAGAGAGAGAGGGGGCGGTGCTTGGGTGAGAGAGAGAGAGGGGGCGGTGCTTGGGTGAGAGAGAGAGAGGGGGCGGTGCTTGGGTGAGAGAGAGAGAGGGGGCGGTGCTTGGGTGAGGGAGAGAGAGAGAGAGAGGGGGCGGTGCTTGGGAGAGAGAGAGAGGGGGCGGTGCTTGGGAGAGAGAGAGAGAGAGAGAGGGCGGTGCTTGGGAGAGAGCGAGAGAGAGGGGGCGGCGCTTGGGAGAGAGCGAGAGAGAGGGGGCGGCGCTTGGGAGAGAGCGAGAGAGAGGGGGCGGCGCTTGGGAGAGAGCGAGAGAGAGGGGGCGGCGCTTGGGAGAGAGAGAGAGAGAGGGGGCGGTGCTTGGGAGAGAGAGAGAGAGAGAGAGAGAGGGGGCGGTGCTTGGGAGAGAGAGAGAGAGAGAGAGAGAGAGGGGGCGGTGCTTGGGAGAGAGAGAGAGAGAGAGGGGGCGGTGCTTGGGAGAGAGAGAGAGAGAGAGGGGGCGGTGCTTGGGAGAGAGAGAGAGAGAGAGGGGGCGGTGCTTGGGAGAGAGAGAGAGAGGGGGCGGTGCTTGGGAGAGAGAGAGAGAGAGGGGGCGGTGCTTGGGAGAGAGAGAGAGAGGGAGGGGGCGGTGCTTGGGAGAGAGAGAGAGGGGGCGGTGCTTGGGAGAGAGAGAGAGAGAGAGAGAGAGGGGGCGGTGCTTGGGAGAGAGAGAGAGAGAGAGAGGGGGCGGTGCTTGGGAGAGAGAGAGAGAGAGAGAGGGGGCGGTGCTCGGGAGAGAGAGAAAGAGAGAGGGGGCGGTGTTTGGGAGAGAGAGAGAGAGGGGGGGCGGTGCTTGGGAGAGAGAGAGAGAGAGAGAGGGGGCGGTGCTTGGGAGAGAGAGAGGGGGGGCGGTGCTTGGGAGAGAGAGAGAGAGAGAGAGAGGGGGCGGTGCTTGGGAGAGAGAGAGAGAGAGAGAGAGAGAGGGGGGGCGGTGCTTGGGAGAGAGAGAGAGAGGGGGGCGGTGCTTGGGAGAGAGAGAGAGAGGGGGGGGGCGGTGCTTGGGAGAGAGAGAGAGAGGGGGGGGGCGGTGCTTGGGAGAGAGAGAGGGGGGGGGCGGTGCTTGGGAGAGAGAGAGAGAGAGAGAGGGGGGGCGGTGCTTGGGGGAGAGAGAGAGAGAGAGAGGGGGGGCGGTGCTTGGGAGAGAGAGAGAGAGAGGGGGGGCGGTGCTTGGGAGAGAGAGAGAGAGAGGGGGGGCGGTGCTTGGGAGAGAGAGAGAGAGGGGGGGCGGTGCTTGTGAGAGAGAGAGAGAGAGGGGGAGCGGTGCTTGGGAGAGAGAGAGAGAGGGGGGGCGGTGCTTGGGAGAGAGAGAGAGGGGGGGGCGGTGCTTGGAGAGAGAGAGGGGGGGGGCGGTGCTTGAGAGAGAGGGGGGGCGGCGCTTGGGAGAGGGGGGTGCGGTGCTTGGGAGCGAGAGAGAGAGAGAGAGGGGGGGCGGTGCTTGGGAGAGAGAGAGAGAGAGGGGGGGGGCGGTGCTTGGGAGAGAGAGAGAGGGGGGGCGGTGCTTGAGAGAGAGGGGGGGCGGCGCTTGGAGAGAGGGGGGGGCGTTGCTTGGGAGCGAGAGAGAGAGAGAGGGGGGCGGCGCTTGGAGAGAGAGAGAGTGGGGGGGGCGGTGCTTGGGGGAGTGAGGGAGAGGGAGGGGGGGGCGGCGTTTGGAGAAAAGGAGAGGGGGGCGGCGCTTGAGAGAGAGAGAGAGAGGAGAGAGAGAGAGGGGTCAGTGCTTGGGGGAGAGAGAGGGCGCGGCGATTGGGGGAGAGAGAGAGAGAGGGAGAGAGAGGGAGAGAGAGAGAGGGGGGCAGTGCTTGGGGAGAGAGAGGGCGCGGCGATTGGGGGAGAGAGGGGGGAGAGAGAGAGAGGGGGCAGTGCTTGGGGGAGAGAGAGGGGGCGGCGATTGGAAGAGAGAGAGAGAGGGGGCGGCGATTGGAAGAGAGAGAGAGAGGGGGCGGCGATTGGGAGAGAGAGAGAGAGAGACGAGGCAGCGATTGGGAGAGAGAGAGAGAGAGAGAGAGAGAGAGGGGCGGCGATTGGGGAGAGAAAGAGAGAGAGAGAGAGAGAGGGGGCGGCGATTGTGGGGGGAGAGAGAGAGGGAGAGCGGGGCGGCGATTGGGGGAGAGAGAGAGAGAGAGAGGGTGGCGGTGCTTGGGAGAGAGAGAGAGAGAGAGAGTGAGGGAGAGGGGGGCGGCGCTTGGGAGAGAGAGAGAGGGTGGCGGTGCTTGGGAGAGAGAGAGAGAGTGTGAGGAGAGGGGGGCGGCGCTTGGGAGAGAGAGAGAGGGTGGCGGAGCTTGGGAGAGAGAGAGAGAGAGTGAGGGAGAGGGGGGCGGCGCTTGGGAGAGAGAGAGAGGGTGGTGGTGCTTGGGAGAGAGAGAGTGAGGGAGAGGGGGGCGGCGCTTGGGAGAGAGAGAGAGAGAGAGAGAGGGGGGGGCGGTGCTTGGGGGAGAGAGAGAGAGGGGGCGGTGCTTGGGAGAGAGAGAGAGAGAGAGAGAGAGAGGGGGCAGCGCTTGGGAGAGAGAGAGAGAGAGGGGGGGCAGCGCTTGGGAGAGAGAGGGAGAGGGGGGGCAGTGCTTGGGAGAGAGAGAGAGGGGGGGTGCGGTGCTTGGGAGAGAGAGAGAGAGAGAGAGAGAGGGGGGGTGGTGCTTGGGAGAGAGAGAGAGAGAGAGAGAGAGAGAGAGAGGGGGGGGCGCTTCTTCGAGATTTTCCTACATTTCTGCTCTTCTATCTCCCTCTCACTGGTTGGGGGTGTATCGTACACTCCCTGCAGTGTGATTGCCCCTTTTCTGTTCCTTAGCTCAATCAATATGGTCTTATTTGATGAACCTTGTGCTGCTTCTCCCCCCTGCTCCTTGTATCCCTGCACTCGGGATGCAGTCTGTGCTGAGCTTCAGTCACAGGGACTCGGGTGTGTCTCAGCTGTGATCCCAGCTCCAGAGGGCGATTCACTCTGGTCCTTGTTACAGAGATTGTTGCGGTTCCCAGCTCCCTCTCCAGGTTCAAGCTGGAATGGCAATAACTGACTGATATACCTTCCCCCGAGCCAGAGTACTGTTTATAGGGGGGTCCTGGGGGAGTTGTGGGGAGGGGTGTGTTGGTCTTGATAGGGGCGGTGGTCTCTGGCAGTGTTGTTATTGATGATGTCGGCAGCATGGCTCTGCTGTTTCTCGCCCTGTGCTGTTATTGGGTCTGCCCTGCAGATTTTGTGTGTCGGTAGGTTGATGTTAACCTGTTGTCTCTCTCTCTCTCTTTCTGTCTTTGCATCCTGCAGGGAGCTGGTGAAGGACGACCCTTTCTTCTACGTGCCGCGAGTTATTGACCACCTGAGCAGCAAACACATCCTCACCACTGAGCTGGTGCCTGGCTTCCCGCTGGACAAGGCTGAGGAACTGGGCCAAGAGATCAGAAACGAAGTAATAATGGGGAACCCTGGGGAACCTCGAACGCTGCTTGTGGGCTCAGCTGTGTCTCAGTGGTGAAGACTTGCCCCTTGAGTCAGATGGTTGTGGGTTCAAGGCCCACACCAGACACTTGAGCACTTGGTTTAAGCTGACACTGCAGCACAGGGTGGGGAGGAGGATAGAAGGAGAAGTAGAGGATGGGGAAGGTGGACTGATGAAAGAACAGGATGAGGACAATGGGGGTCTGGTGTTATTTCCTTCCAGTCCGTGGCCTACATTTTTCTTTCCATGGGGAGGAAAGGTTTTTAAGAGTCTGGGTTGTCTTCTCAGTAGGAAGTGGTTGGTCAGGATTTACTCTTCTTGGTGGGTGGGAAAGGAAGGATTTGCTTTCATTGTGGGTGGGGAGTGGTTTGAGTCTACCGTCTACCTTAAAGAAAGTGCTTGCAGATAAACTGGCTGAGGAGAAAAAGATTTGTCTTTATCTAGCGCACCTTATCACAGCTGTCAGACATCTCCAGGAGCTTTACTATGTCCACTGTGGCTCAGTGGTAGCACTATCACCTGTCAGTCAGAAAGGTCGTGAGTTCATGTCCCATTCCAGAGACACAATTGCATGATCTATCCTAGCACTCAGTCTAATAGAGTGCTGTACTTTCGGAGGTGCCTTTTTTAGATGAGACGTTAAAACGAGACGCTGTCTACCCTCATGTTGATGTACAAGATTCCATGGTATTATTTTGAAGAGGAGCCAGGGGAGTTATCCCTGGTGTCTTGGTCAATATTTATCCCTCAATGACCATCACTAAACAAATTATATGGTCATTAATCATATTGCTGTTTGTGGAATCTTGCTGTGCGTAAATTGCTGCATTTTGTTATGACAGTGACTGTGCTTCAAAAGTACGTCATTGCTGTAAAGTGCTTTGGAACATTGAGGTCGTGAAGGGCACTGTATAAAGGAAAGTTTTTTTTATTCTGAAAGATGGCACCTGTGACAGTGCAGCACTCCCTCAGTACTGTACTACAGTGTTGGCCTGGATTATGTGCTCAGGTCTTTGGAATGGGAGTTGATCCCATGAGGTGCTGCTGTTTTAAATGATGGGGAAATATCTGTTTGTGTTGGTTGGCCGTGTAACCGTTTCCCTCCCTCTGTGCTGCAGATTAGTGAGAACATCCTGAGACTCTGCCTGCAGGAACTCTTTGAATTCCGCTTCATGCAGACTGACCCGAACTGGTCCAACTTCTTCTACAATCCGCAGACTGGCAAGGTGGGTGTACAGGCTGGCCCCTTTCTCTGGGGCACCGTGCTCTGGGTCCATTTCCTCATGACCATAGGTTGGTGCAGGACATTACAAACTAAGACAGACAAGATGGGGGCATGTAGGAATCAATCCTCACTCTGCTGAGGGCCCTCAGTCAACTGTGCTGCTGGGGGCTGAGAACCTGGTAGGTATGGTGGGAGGGACAGGGTGGATGGGGAGCTGGGAGTGGTGGGGGAGCTGGATAGGGGTACAGTGGAATTGTATGAAGGAGCTGGGGTGAGCGGAGGATGAGTTGCCTGGGTGGGTGTGGTGAACAGGGAAGATTGTTGTTTTTATTTGCCCTGAAGCGTTGCCTCTGCAGTCAGTCAGATCCTTGAAGTATTGCAGAGAACTGTCTGGATATTATTTGTGCCCTTTGACTTTCAGGTGGCCTTGTTGGACTTTGGAGCCACAAGAGGGTTTGATGAAGACTTCACTGATGCTTACATTGAGGTAAGACTAAGATTTTAAAATATAACTCTCCTCACAGATATTAACGTTCATAGAAATCAGCCCACGTACAGCAGGTGATAGAGCAGAGGAGCATTTAATGTGTTCTCTCTGGTATTGTATCCAGTCTCTGTAAAGTCATGGATTTTTAAAAATATATATTCATTTGTGGGACATGACGGTTGCTGACAAGGCCAGCATTTGTAGCCAATCCCTAATTGCCCTTGAGAAGGTGGTGGTGAGCTGCCTTCTTGAACCGCTGCAGTCCTTAGGGTGTAGGTACACCAACAGTGCTGTTAGGGAGTTCCAGGAATTTGACCCAGCAACGGCAATATAGTTCCAAGTCAGGGTGGTGTGTGACTGGGAGGGGAACTAGCAGGTGGTGGTGTTCCCATGCAACTGCTGTCCTTGTCCTTCTAGGTGGTAGAGGTTGCAAGTTTGGAAGGTGCTGTTTCAGGAGCCATGGTGAGTTGCTGCAGTGCATCTTGTAGATGGTACACACTGCTGCCACTGCGTCGGTGGTGGAGGGAGTGAATGTTGAAGGTGGTGGATGGGGTGCTGATCAAGCAGTTTGCTTTGTCCTGGATGGTGTCGAGTTTCTTGAGTGTTGGAGCTGCACCCATCCAGGCAAGTGGAGAGTATTCCATCTCCCGTTCCCAGCCTCTGACCTACTCTTGTACCAACAGCATTTACGTGGCTGGTCCAGTTCAGTTTCTGGTCAATGGTCGATAAACTGCCAATGGGCCCCAGCCTGTGTAGAGTTCACTGACACTTGTCCTGTGTGTAAATTCCAGTTTGTTGTAATCTTGATAGATTGTGCGTGCTGCGGCAAATGGGGACAGAGCGAAGGTGCTGAGCAAATCGATCGATCTGAAGTTTCTCACCGGTTATGAAACGAAGGTAGGAGGGGCTTTTTAAATGAAATGTTGAGCTCTGTGCTGGCCTATCCATTCGTGTTCATACACGACTGATGTGGCTGCCATTATAGGTGGGTGAGCTTTACACTGAATTACTCCATCTGTCTCTGCGGGCCTGTACTCACCAGCTGACGTTAATTGTTCCATCAACACTAACAGCTGTACCCAGCCTCTGCTGTGCTGATGGGGAAGCTCCCAGGCTCTGGTCTTACTCCCCCGATGTGGCTAATACTGCCCTAAGATCTGTGTGTGCTAGGGAGAGCAGCAGTCAGTTCCCACTCTTCTTCATTTTCTCTTGTGGTCTGCCCTGGGTCTAACTGAATGTGCTATCCACAGTACACAGTGAGTTCAAGCCGAGGGGATGTGGTGAAGAGACAGGGAGTAAGGACTTCTAAAAGGGGACTAATACAAAAGCAAAATATGACAGATGTGGGAAACTGTGAAATAAAAACAGAGTTAATGTTTCAGGTCTTTGAGTATTTCCAGCATTTCTGTTTTTAACTTCTGAAAGGTAAATTTGGTGAGAGTGAGGAAGGGATGAGCTGTGGGTAAGTAGTGCAGATCTCTTGCTTTCTGTTGAACTAAGATGAAAGCTTAAAATCACAGCATCTTACAGCAAAATCAAAGGTAAGATACAGTGATAGGATAGAACCTAGAATCCTGAAGGAACTGAGGGAATAAATTGCAGAGGCTTGGGATGCATGTTACGGGACTGGAGCGTGACCAATATAGTACTTTTTAGTAAGGGAGACCAAGCTAATCATAAACCAGTTAGCTCCACATGTGTGGGAGGGAAATTCTTTTAATGAAAGATTGAAGAATGAAGTTATCACATTGTGATAGATAAAATATTTTGAAATCTACTGTTTCCAAGGGGTCAGTCATACTTGGAAAAACCCTCAAAAGTTCTGCATTGTTTGGGAGGTAACATAGTGTGGGATTTCTAGCCAATGTCATTGCCCCCACAGCTGGCAGGCTGACTCGTGCCCGGAACTCGCTTGTAGTAAACCAATGAGGATCAATATCTCATGATCTGACAGCAGAAACAACTTCTGTGACTGAAGTAGAATAATCTTTTAAAATGTTGGATGCATGTTAGAGACTTGTTAAATATGCATTGTGCAATTAAGCAGATAGTTAAGATGTGCATTTCAAACACAACTTTTGCAACCTATCTTTTCTATTTGAGATTATGCAAAATGCCCATGTCGATGCGGTGATGATCCTCGGCGAGGCCTTTTCATCAATAGAGCCCTTCAACTTTGGGAATCAGAACACCACCAAGAGGATCCACAGCCTGATCCCCATTATGCTGCGACATAGACTGGTCCCTCCTCCAGAGGAGACCTACTCTCTCCACCGCAAGATGGCTGGCTCCTTCCTCATCTGCAGCAAGCTCAATGCACAGATGCCCTGCAAGCACTTATTTGAAGAAGCCTACCATAATTATTGGAGTAGAAAGGCCAAGCAAGGAGGCACTAGCCCATAAAAATAGAGAGCCTGTCTGTTGGAGAATCCAGGACTGGAAGGAGGTGCAGAAAGTGGAAGATGCTGATGAACTAACCACCTTTCTGTGTTTCCTTTCTAAAAAATGTGTTCTCATTTCCTGTTCCAAGGAATTCTGGTTCCACTGAACACAGGATTGGACTAACCAGGCACGTGTGTTCTTTGATGGCAAAAGAGGAATTATGTTTGGGGACATTTCTAATTCCCCTAAGGAGGGGGCATTGGAGAGATTTTACTGTATTGATTAATCAAAAAAAATCTTTTGAATTTGTATCATACTGAAATGAATTAGTGACAAAATAATGAACAATTGAATTACTTTAGAAATGATCATTGACCAGTTTTTTTTGTATACCTGTCACGATGCTGATTCAATTAAAGAAATCATGCTTGTGAGATTACTGTATGGGTGTGTGTTGTGTTTGGTGATATCAGATGAAGGTTTTCTCCAGGTTTTGAACCCCACTATGTTAACATTCAAATCAAGTGCTCTTGGACAAGTGGAATATGATTTTCCCCCATGATAGCAGAGCGGAAACACATAAAACTGCTGGACAGAGTACCAGCTGATCCAAGGCGCTTGTGCCATCCACTGTTATAACTAAACACCATCTACCCCACCTGTAGCCATGAAACTGCTGGGAGCAGCAAAAAAACTCCTAGGCCGTCAGGGCAATTCTTGATTGCCCAAGGCATAGCCCATGAAGACTAATACTGGATGTTCCTACTGGACACTCTCCCAACAAGGTGCTTAAAGCAGTTTCTCTTCCTCACCCCCCCCCACTATGACCTCCAACTCGTAAATCAGTTCTCCTTCTCTGAGATACTCCGAGACTGTTCCCCCAAACTAGAGCATCGAGAACTAAAGGTTATTGCCTCCGGAGAGGGGGTTGACCATTTTAGGACTGAGATAAGAAATTTCTTCGCTCAAAGGGTTTATGAATGTTTGGCATACTAGTCTCGAGAGAGCTGTGGCTGCTTAGTCTTGAATATAACACACTGCTTGAGATCAATAGATTGTTTTGGACAAGGGGATATGGGGAGTGGGCCACAAAGTAGAGTTGAGGTAGCTCAGCCATGGCTGTACTGAATGGTGGAAAAGATCTGAGGAGTGGTTATTGATTACTCCTGGATCATCATTTTTTTGTGTTATATCTGAGCTACAAATCCTCAATGCTGGAAAGAGAGAGCAGGTCCTTAGCATTTGTAAAGAGAAAAAAGGGATTGATACAATCCAAGCTGTAACTAAATATTTCCACCTTTAGGCCTTACCTGATCATTTAAGAGTGGGCGATGAAGTGTCAACAGAGCTTGACTATGGGTGTCTTTTCCCTACTCTCTCCCTGGGGAACATTTATACAAGAGTTGTTACAGATTGTCTTCTCTTGCCAGGTGCTGACAGCCCTGCTGTGTGAGTGTACCCATTAGTACCCACAACTGCAAAAGACAGCCTGAGTGCTGTCGACTTGTACCAGTTGAGACTGCACCACACTGACTTCAAGGCAGGACCCTGCAGCCAGTACAAAAAAAAAACCTCTGATCCCATCAGCCTGGGCTCGATCCAAACCTTCAGTAAATTGCTACACAAACAATACAGTAAATCCATTTAATGATCAATCTTTAGTCTATGAACTGCAGCAGCTCTAAGCTGGGAGACACCAGGGTGACTCAAATAATTGTTTAATGATTTTCTATACATTTTCATTTGCTGACCTTAGATTTGATGCAGCACACTATTGACAGTCTCCTTCACATATAGACCCTTCTATTAGCTGGTTGCTGCTCTCTTTGGGACCTTTAAATACTGTACAACTCATTAACCTCCTAATCAGTTTTTTCTCCTGTAATCTACAGGGCTTTTAGCTAAAGTTTGACGTCACTGTTGCCGGATTTATCTCTTCAATATTTAGCCCTCAATCATTATCACTATAAACAGATTGGTCATTGCAGTTTGGGAGCTTGCTGTGTGCAATTGGCTGCCATTTCTTACATTAGAACAGTGACTATGCTTTGGATGCCCTGAAGTAGTGCAAGGTGTGATAGAAATACAAGTTCTTTCTTTTACAAACCACAACTGCAATAGAATAGTGAAGGGATGTGTACTGCCAATTGAATCTGATTTACTGACCTCAAAGCAAGGCTAAAAAAAAAAGACAGATTTTTAAAAATAGTGTAGGTAACCATTAGTCTGTATTTGATTGACTATACGGTTGATTATTTAAAGATACAAAGCCCCTCTTTCGATTCCTTTGACTCATTGGGACTGAGATGATAGGCTGGTGCTTTGCTTCCAGGCCTCTGTCGGCACACATGAAAACCTATAAAACTTCTTTGTGCAGATACCAAATCCTTCTCTTTAACTGTGGTCAGCCTAGATGGAAGAGAATGTGGTGACTGGAAGCAAGGAGTCAGTACCTTCAGGAGAGAAGGATTAGAGGGCAAGACACTTTGAAATCATACCAAACCCATCTGAATTTTCATTTCCTTTATTAAAATCAAAATTTCCACTGTCTGACTCAAACCAAAAGGAACCAGAACACTGGGCTGCCGGAGTCAGTTTGCCTCTCTGCTTTCACAACTTACAACTAAAAGCAATAACAATCCAAAAACAATCACATTTGTAACAGATCCCTGTTTTATTGAGATACATCAAAGTCTTGGTTAATATTTAGTGTGTGTCACCAACATAAAATAATGGTGGTTGGTCTTTAATAGTCAGACTGCCCACCTTAAATATTCTTGTGCAAAAGAATCTACAATCAGCAATAGTTTCTCTTACAAATTAACCCCTAAAAACATCAAGGGCAAAAAGGAGTGATAAAAGCCAAGCAATTAATTTATTGAATTCAGCCTTTAACCTAAACAAAAAGAAATTTTAAAAAAACTGATTACATCTATGACATGCAAAACTGTACAATAATCTTACAAAAGGGAGAAAAAACCCTAAAAACAGTTGAAAGTAAATGATATGAAATTGCCATAGTCAAAGGCAGATCAGTCACCAACATTCGTAAGTGTATCCTCCCCTTGCTCACAGGTCCCCAATGATGGCTCCAATTCACAGTTAAAAGAGTTTTAAACTTCCTGGTTTCTCCCAACTTCAGCAGGATGACTGCGCCCACCTCATTCACACACCTTGCCATCAGAGAAACAAAATTCAACACAAGTGACAGCTGTCGAGAGGAAAAATCATACAAAGGGAATGTAGGAATCTTTTACTGGTGAAAGCAAACTAACCATTAAAGTGTTCAGTGTCCCAGGGTTTTCTATTTAGTGTAACAGTACATAAATATCTGGGGAAGGATGTGGTGAAGCAGACAAAAGGAGGTGACAGGGCGTTTAATTCCCTCTTCCCGCCCCAAGCCAGCTGCGTATAGTGTACAAAAAAATATATAATGTTGCTCCGATATCTGGGTGTTTAATCAAATACTGCCTTTGAGTGACTACAAAAAGGGACATTCTTTATTCAAAACTAGATCAACAGATCTCCCCTGAACCAAGCAGAACCTCAAACTAGTGCAGTCTTGTTTTTAATTTTGCAACATGCGACATAAATCAATAATTTTCCATCTACATATTGTACTTTATTTACTGAAATACAGTGGCTATTAAGTACTTTTCATCTCAATTTCAAAGTTGCTGTTTTCAATCTTTCCTTTTTTTAAAAAAACTTTAAATTGCAGCTGCATCTTGAGCACTACACTGAAGAACTATATATAAGAATCTACCAGCAGGGATTGTGACACCACACACAAAGTAACCTTTCCTTCAGTCGCTGTTTCAACAAGTAAAACTATACACAACTTTATATATATATATATACTTTATATATATTCTATATCACAAAAGAATTTTTTGTGTGTTTTTCTTTTAGCAAAATAAGGTTTGGTGATTTGTTTGCAGATGTACACATCATTATTGTAAAATAAAATAATAATTAAAAGAAGCCTGATCACACTAGTAGAGAAAGAAATGCCTGCTGACACTTTGTTTTTGAAACAGATCAAAGCAATGATAGAAAGTCAAGGTTGGATTTCACCTTGAAATGGTGAAATTTCCCACCCCCCTCCCCAATCCTGTTTATTTGTTCAGGGTGTAGCTGGCTAGAGAGGCTGTAATGAGAAACAACACCTTAAACATCAGTTACACGACTTAACCAAGATCCCATTTTTAAAAAAATAAAACAGGGTAAGCTACACCCGCAACGACCCTAAAGAGCAACTAACTTTAATGTGAGAGGAAAGAAATTTGCTTTTCCTCTTTTTACAAGAGAGCAAGAAAAATGTAAAGCGGTCAGCAGGAAATAGCTCCCGCATGTTATCTGTGGATGTGTGTGCACGTGTCTGTGAGATTCACGAGATCAGGCCTTGTCCCTGGCTCCATAACGCTTGTCTTGTTGACAGATCTGCAGCAATTGCCCGGCACAGATTGGAGAGCGGAGTTGGACTGAGTGCAGCGAGACAGGAGTAAGGGCTGATTTGTTGAAATTGCTTTCCAGAACCAAGCAATCTCATGTTTCCCAGCTGACGTGCTCCGTGTTTTCCAGCAAGAGGGACTGTGGTTTGTGGGGCGAGATGGGGCTGGGTGGACTGCTCAGATTGGAGCTGTTGGAGGCTGTGGAGTGTCTAGGGGAATCAGAATCCTGAAAGTGAACAAAGAAGGGATGATCAATACATTTTTAGAAGTTGGGGTTCACTGAAAACATCAATGCAACTTTGCTGCTATTTGTTCCTTTGTCCTCTCCCCACAATCCACAGGAAAACCATCTTCCTACATTTGGATAGCAGGAAGACACTCAACATAAGAAAGCTTGAAATGAGAAAAGGATATTTAAAAAAAAATGTCCTTGAGATGTAGGTGACACTGGACAGTATTTATTGCCCATCCATTGTTAGCCTGACACAATGACGAGTCAGCCATATAGTGTGGGACTGGAGTCAGATTGTAAGGATGACAGCTTTCCTCACCTTGAAGGCCATTAATGGGCCAGTAGGAATTTGTGTCAAAAATCCAGCAGTTAGCGGTCAGTTTTTTCCTGGTACCATACATGACCAGATTGACTAAATCTCAACTTGCAACAGTGAGATCTGAACATGTAACCTCTGGATTACTAGTCCAGTACCAAAAGCACTCGGGTACTGCATCCATATCAAGTCTACTCACTCACAACCATACATGACTCTCTTAATTATGGACTAATCTCCCCAGAATCTCTATACTCTCCTAAACCCCATGTGAATCTTTCAGCTCCATTCACATGGGTAGAGCAGGGGCAGGAATGGATGTTGCAGATTCCGGGATTTAGATGTTTCAGTAAGAACAGAGAAGATGGTAAAAGAGGGGGGGGTGTGGCATTGTTAATCAAGGAGAGTATTACAGCGACAGAAAGGACGTTTGAGGACTCGGCTACTGAGGTAGTATGGGCTGAGGTTAGAAACAGGAGAGGTGAGGTTACCCTGTTGGGAGTCTTTTATAGACCTCCGAATAGTTCCAGAGATGTAGAGGAAAGGATAGCGAAGATGATTCTCGACAGGGGTGAGAGTAACAGGGTAGTTGTTATGGGGGACTTTAACTTTCCAAATATCGACTGGAAATACTATAGTTCGAGTACTTTAGATGGGTCAGTTTTTGTCCAGTGTGTGCAGGAGGGTTTTCTGACACAGTATGTGGACAGGCCAACCAGGGGCGATGCCACATTGGATTTGGTACTGGGAAATGAACCCGGCCAGGTGTTAGATTTAGATGTAGGTGAACACTTTGGTGATAGTGATCACAATTCGGTTAGGTTTACCTTAGCGATGGGCAGGGACAGGTATATACCGCAGGGCAAGAATTATAACTGGGGGAAAGGAAATTATGATGCGATTAGGCAAGATTTAGGATGCGTAGGATGGGGAAGGAAACTGCAGGGGATGGGAACAATCGAAATGTGGAGCTTATTCAAGGAGCAGCTACTGCGTGTCCTTGATAAGTATGTACCTGTCAGGCAGGGAGGAAGTTGTCGAGCAAGGGAGCCGTGGTTTACTAAAGAAGTTGAAGCGCTTGTCAAGAGGAAGAAGAAGGCTTATGTTAGGATGAGACGTGAAGGCTCAGTTAGGGCGCTTGAGAGCTACAAGCTAGCCAGGAAGGATCTAAAGGGAGAGCTAAGAAGAGGACACGAGAAGTCATTGGTGGATCGGATCAGGGAAAACCCTAAGGCTTTCTATAGGTATATCAGGAATAAAAGAATGACTAGAGTTAGATTAGGGCCAATCAAGGATAGTAGTGGGAAGTTGTGTGTGGAATCAGAGGAGATAGGGGAAGTGTTAAATGAATATTTTGCGTCAGTATTTACAGTAGAGAAAGAAAATGTTGTTGAGAATACTGAGATTCAGGCTACGAGGCTAGATGGGATTGAGGTTCACAAGGAGGAGGTGTTAGCAATTTTGGAAAATGTGAAAATAGATAAGTCCCCTGGGCCAGATGGGATTTATCCTAGGATTCTCTGGGAAGCTAGGGAGGAGATTGCAGAGCCTTTGTCCTTGATCTTTATGTCGTCATTGTCGACAGGAATAGTGCCGGAAGACTGGAGGATTGCAAATGTTGTCCCCTTGTTCAAGAAGGGGAGTAGAGACAGCCCTGGTAATTATAGACCTGTGAGCCTTACTTCGGTTGTGGGTAAAATGTTGGAAAAGGTTATAAGAGACAGGATTTATAATCATCTTGAAAAGAATAAGTACATTAGAGATAGTCAGCACGGTTTTGTGACGGGTAGGTCGTGCCTCACAAACCTTATTGAGTTTTTCGAGAAGGTGACCAAACAGGTGGATGAGGGTAAAGCAGTGGATGTGGTGTATATGGATTTCAGTAAGGCGTTTGATAAGGTTCCCCACGGTAGGCTATTGCAGAAAATACGCAAGTATGGGGTTGAAGGTGATTTAGAGCTTTGGATCAGAAATTGGCTAGCTGAAAGAAGACAGAGGGTGGTGGTTGATGGCAAATGTTCATCCTGGAGTTTAGTTACTAGTGGTGTACCGCAAGGATCTGTTTTGGGGCCACTGCTGTTTGTCATTTTTATAAATGACCTGGAAGAGGGTGTAGAAGGGTGGGTTAGTAAATTTGCAGATGACACTAAGGTCGGTGGAGTTGTGGATAGTGCCGAAGGATGTTGTCGGGTACAGAGAGACATAGATAGGCTGCAGAGCTGGGCTGAGAGATGGCAAATGGAGTTTAATGCGGAAAAGTGTGAGGTGATTCACTTTGGAAGGAGTAACAGGAATGCAGAGTACTGGGCTAATGGGAGGATTCTTGGTACTGTAGATGAACAGAGAGATCTTGGTGTCCAGGTGCATAAATCCCTGAAGGTTGCTAACCAGGTTAATAGGGCTGTTAAGAAGGCATATGGTGTGTTAGCTTTTATTAGTAGGGGGGTCGAGTTTCGGAGCCACGAGGTCATGCTGCAGCTGTACAAAACTCAGGTGAGACCGCACCTGGAGTATTGCGTGCAGTTCTGGTCACCGCATTATAGGAAGGATGTGGAAGCTATGGAAAGGGTGCAGAGGAGATTTACTAGGATGTTGCCTGGTATGGAGGGAAGGTCTTACGAGGAAAGGCTGAGGGACTTGAGGTTGTTTTCGTTGGAGAGAAGGAGGAGGAGAGGTGACTTAATATAAGATAATCAGAGGGTTAGATAGGGTGGATAGTGAGCGTCTTTTTCCTCGGATGGTGATGGCAAACACGAGGGGACATAGCTTCAAGTTGAGGGGTGATAGATATAGGACAGATGTGAGAGGTAGTTTCTTTACTCAGAGAGTAGTAAGGGCGTGGAACGCCCTGCCTGCAGCAGTAGTAGATTCGCCAACTTTAAGGGCATTTAAGTGGACATTGGATAGACATATGGATAAAAATGGAATAGTGTAGGTCAGATGGTTTCACAGGTCGGCGCAACATCGAGGGCCGAAGGGCCTGTACTGCGCTGTAATGTTCTAATTCTAATAAGTCTCTCTGAATCAGCTCCCTTCCTCAAACACGTATTGATCTAGCTCCTTTTTAAAAGGATTAGCTGACCCAGAATGAATTCCATTTTCTGGCCAGTTCTACATATATACTAGTCTGAGGGAGGGTTGGTGGGAAGGTCAGAAATGACCATTTAACTTCTCAAGCCCAATGACATTGTATCTTGCCAGCAGGAGTATTAACGTGATGTTGATACGACTATGGAATAGACAAAAGGAGCCTTTTTTAACAGCTCCTCCAAAATACAAGCCACTCCGACAGTGCAGCAAACTCTGTGTGGATGGTACACCAGAGTTATTCAACTGAGTATTCTATATACATTGGGAAGGAAGTCTTACAGTCTACTAGCTACCAAACAGTATAGAACAGGTTAAATTCAGAGCATTACTTCAAGGTAAATCAAGAATAGGCTGGAGGTGGGCGGCACAGTTAGAATTGGAAAGGGACAATTGTCAGGAGGAACTTCTTCATGCAAAGAGTGATCAACACTTAGAGTGGCCTTCTAAGTAGGGCAGAATAGTGCAAGGAAAATCATCGAATCATAGATCCTTAGCTTCATTAGATAGTAAGTTAGATGATTTGATGGTGGCCTGCCAGCTTGTTTTTTCTAGGTGGATGACTAAGGGGAGCCAATTGGCCTCCCTTGATGCATTGATCTGTGAAAAGAAACTACCAGGTATGTTCTATGTAAGACAAAAAAATCCATGTCTTTGGTTGGGAATACAAGTAGGCACTAATGAGGGATCTTTAATTGACTATGGGAACATGGACTGATGTTGGGAGGCTCGTGCTGACTTCAGGCTCTCCCAGTTAATGTCAAATTGGCTCAATCTAGCAGGATAGACCGGGCTGGGGGAGAGGAGGATGATTTCAATTCCAGAGCATGAGGCAGGACTGAAGGAAGGAAGAGTTAACATTCCAATGTCACAGTGTCAACAGAACAGCCGGCAGAAACAAGGGTCAGGGGAGTGCTGGTCAGAGAGGGAAAGCAGACACAAGGAATAAATCGGAATTAGAATTAGAAGAATCTGAGAACACTACAGAAAAGATGTGATTGAGCGAGAGAGGGTGCAGAAAAGATTCACAAAGATGTTGCCTGGTTTGGAAGGCTTGCGTTATAAAGAGAGATTGGATAGGCTGGGTCTGTTTTCCCTGAAGCGAAGGAAGCTGAGAGGGGACATGATAGAGGTATATAAAATTATGAGAGACATAGATGGGATAAATAGCCAGAGTCTGTTTCCCATTGTAGGGGTGACTAAAACTAGAAGGGGTAAATTTAAGGTGAGAGGGAGGAGGTTTAAAGGGGATCAAAGGGGTAAATTTTTCACACAAAGAATAGTGGGTATCTGGAATGAGCTGCCAGAGGAGGTGGTGGAGGCAGGAACAGTAGCAACATTTAAGAGGCATCTGGACAGGTACTTGAATGAGCAAGGCATAGTGGGATATGGAATTAATGCAGGCAGGTGGGATTAGTATAGATAGGCATTATGGTTGGCATGGGCGCGGTGGGCCGAAGGGCCTGTTTCTATGCTGTATGACTCTATGACTATGACTAACAGTACTCTACAGAGGGAGGCCATTTGGCCAATCAAGCAACAACTCTTCTGAAGAGCAATGAAGGTGGGGATTTTGATGGACACAAGCTTTACAATCTTGACCTTTGTTTAATATGAGGAAAATGACATTTTTTTTGGCAAGTTATGAAAGTGAATTTAATAAACCTGGTAATTTGTGGCATAGCACCAGACAAAAATGACCAGGAAAGCAGCAGGGTTGTAGCAAAAATCTAGCTTGTTCCCTAATGTCTTTCAGGAAAGGGGAGCTTCCATTCCTACCTGGGTCTGGTCAACACATTACTCCCCTCCCATACTATAGGACTGATGCATAATGCTTTGAGGTCAGCTAGGGATAGGCGGACTGAGGGACAGGGGGCCGGGCGGAGTCGAAATGATGGAGGGGATGAGCTCAGCAAATGCAATGGTTTTTTTCTCAACCTTACCTTCTTATATTAAGAAATATTACACTGGAAATTAGAAAGGGAAATATTTAAAACCAAAATTACATCACGTTCAAACTCCCTTGTTGGCACATCGCTTCCAGGATCCATCCCACCAGAGGATAAAGACCCATCAGATGGAGAGGTCATTGGCTGACGTTTGTTGATGTAGTTTCCCCCTGAAAATTCCCTTCGAAGGGCACTTCCATTCTGTGCTGTTGATCCTGTGTGAACATTATCAACACGTAAAACATGTACATAGCCAATATGATTCTAACATGTACATAGCCAATATGATTCTAACATGTACATAGCCAATATGATTCTAACATGTGCATAGCCAACACGATTCTACAGCATGGTAAGAGAATATGCTAAAGGTTGTCTCAGAAAAAATAGGGAATTCATGAGGAATAATGAAATCAAAAGATATCCCACAACAACTTGCATTTATATAGCACCTTGCATGTTGTAAAATGTTCCAAGGTGCTTTACCAGAGAAGTCTCACACACCAAAAATCACTTTTCAATTATGATTGCATAGACAATTAAGAGTATCATGCTTGTGTCATTGTCATTAAATTTGCCTCTCTTTGCTATTTTAGGATTTTGAGGGTAAGTTCTCCACTTACCTGTATTTTGATCCACCACTGGTAACAGATCTCTCAGCCACCTGAATCCTAGTGTTTGAAACGCCCTCCCTAAACTTTCCCTTTCCATCTTTCAAATCCTTGTCAACATCCACCTCTACATCCAAGGCTCTCAGCTCTCCTTTCCCGGCCTGACATCCATTTTTTCCTCAGCACTATGTATGAAGCGCCTCAAGACACGTCTAGTATATAAATGCAAGTTGTTGCAGTAAAGTGTAATAGTCGGACCAAGGGACATAGGTTCTAGCCGATGAAGAGCAAATATAAGTCTGGCATCAGGAAGCCCTTCTTCATACAATCAATACACAAAATGAACTCTTGGGTAGGTGAAGGAGGTGAGAGCCCCGGATGCTCTGACAGGGACAAACTGTAGAGTCTTTCAGTATGGCTGGGTAAAGATAGGTGGAATGGCTTTGTCACCTGTATCCGTTCTATGATTTAAGAACATACCTTGCTCAGTTGAGGACTCTCTCCTGACAGTGGAGCACTAAATGGCTCAGTGTCAGAAGTAGATGAACAAAGATCTGTTTGTCTGCCATCTTACATCCCAGGAGAAGTGAAAGAAGCAGCCAATGGCAGCATTAACAATATCGAGTGGCACATATCACAACAGGACCATCACCCCATGGGTTTACAGATTCCTTAAGGAAATAGGCTGAGCGTTAAATCTTACTTGAAGAAAGCCCACTACTGGCACTCATGGAGCGTCCTGGCTCTGTGCGAGACCGTGCAATAGCGGGGATGCTGACGGAAGCACTAAACATAGTCCGACTCTTCTCATCCTGAGGGCGCAGATTCTATCAAGAAAAAGTGGGGGGGATGAGAGGGGCAAAAAATCAATGAAGACATTTGAATGGTTTAAACAGGTGGAGCCAAGAGATTATCACCTTAGAGCTTTTCACTTAAAGGCTTTGTGTCCTGGTTAAAGTAGCCAGCTCCACTCAGTAGAGCAGCACTAACTACTTGTGAAATGTTGCTTCAGTCCATTTCTAAAACCTATTTACTCTCCTCCTCCATTGCTGGGAGGAGGGATTCCAGGGGCTCCACTCTCTGGTGCCTTACCAAATGACCATTTGCAACACAAGGCAAGGCAGTGAAAACCAGCACACTATGCAACTGTGGGGGCATTGCAGTGTTGCCTGAACCAGTCCTTACATACACTTGCCGGCAGGGATCACTGGAAGAGAGAGCTGAGGACAATTGTTGCACCCTAAAGGCTGAGATCAATTAGCTCTGCGCAGGTCGGCCAGCCACTAAACCTGGAACTGCCTGGTCAGCACAGCTTAGTAGTACACTGGCGGACCCCGCCAGGGGAGCTCAGACGACAGAACAGCACTACCTGTAAAAGTGGCCAAATTTTCCACTTGTCCATTCATTATAACTGGGGCAAGTGGCTGAGCAACATCCACTATGCTGTTGCATATACATCTGCACCACAATTCTATGAAGAGAACTGGCAGAGATGAAAATGTAGGTGGCAGAGTAGATCTGAGCGATAAATGAGTTGCACAGCACTTTACTAGCCCTAATTGTAATACATTTACATTTCCAACTGGTTTAAAATTCTCAGCAAATTTTGTCCCGCTCACAAAACGGCAATGGTTTGTGAGCTATCATTGTTTAAAGAAAAATGGTAATAGTAGATTAAACTACGGTAGGTAAGTCACCAGCTGCAGTACACTGTCTGTCACCCGCACAGAGGCTTGCTCTGATAAAAAGATGAGGAAAAGTTTTAATGCAGCTCAGTGATGGACAATAGGCAGAATGAGTCATAAAAGCAAAATACTGCAGATGCTGGAAATCTGAAATGAAAACAACAAATGCTGGAAATAATCAGCAGGTCTGGCAGCATCTGTGAAGAGAGAAGCAGAGTTAACGTTAACGTCAGTGACCCTCCTTCAGAACTGGCAAATATTAGAAATGTGAAAGGTTATAAGCAAGTAAAGCGGGGGTGGGGCAAGAGATAACAAAGGAAAAGGTGTAGATAGGACAGTCACAGAATAGCTGACCAGAAGGTCGTGGAGCAAAGGCAAACAATATGTTAATAGTGTGTTGAAAGACAAAGACAAAGCATTAGTACAGATAGGGTGTTAACGGACTTAAAATTGAACAGCCGCAAGTACAAACATGAAAAGAAAATGTGGGTAAGCAAACTGAACAAACTAAGATGAAATAAAATGAAATAAACACAAAAAAAATATATATATATATAAAAAGAAAAAAATAACTAAAAAGCTCTGAAATTATTGAACTCAATGTTCAGTCCGGCAGGCTGTAGTGTGCCTAATCGGTAGATGAGATGCTGTTCCTCGAGCTTGCGTTGATGTTCACTGGAACACTGCAGCAATCCCAGGACAGAGATGCGGGCATGAGAGCAAGGGGGGTGTTGAAATGGCAAGCAACCGGAAGCTCGGGGTCCTGCTTGCGGACTGAGCGGAGGTATTCTGCAAAGCGGTCACCCAGTCTGCGTTTGGTCTCCCCAATGTAGAGAAGACCACATTATGAGCAGCGAATACAGTATACTACATTGAAAGAAATACAAGGAAATCGCTGCTTCACCTGAAAGGAGTGTTTGGGGCCTGGGATAGTGAGGAGAGAGGAGGTAAACGGGCAGGTATTACACCTCCTGCGATTGCAGGGGAAGGTGCCGTGGGAAAGGGACGAGGTGGTGGGGGTAATGGAGGAGTGGACTAGGGTGTCACAGAAGGAACGATCCCTTCGGAACGCTGACGGGGAAGGGAGGGGAAGATGCGTTTGGTCGTGGCATCATGCTGGAGGTGGCGGAATTTATTTATTTATTTAGAGATACAGCACTGAAACAGGCCCTTCGGCCCACCGAGTCTGTGCCGACCAAGAACCACCCATTTATACTAACCCTACAGTAATCCCATATTCCCTACCCCCTACCTACACTAGGGACAATTTACAATGGCCACTTTACCTATCACCTGCAAGTCTTTGGCGGTGGGAGGAAACCGGAGCACCCGGCGAAAACCCATGCGGTCACAGGGAGAACAGGGGTTCACAGGGAGAACTTGCAAACTCCGCACAGGCAGTACCCAGAATTGAACCCGGGTCCCTGGAGCTGTGAGCCTGCGGTGCTAACCACTGCGCCACTGTGCCGCCCCAGCCCGGCGGCACAGTGGCGGAGGATGATCCTATGGATATGGAGGCTGATAGGGTGGAAAGTGAGGACAAGGGGAACCCTGTCACGGTTCTGGGGGGAAGGGGAAGAGGTGAGGGTAGAGGTCAGACACGGTTGAGGGCCCTGTCAACCGCAGTGGTGGGGGGGGAATCCTCAGTTGAGGAAAAAGGAAGACATATCAGAAGCACTGTCATGGAAGGTAGCATCATCAGAGCAGATGCGTCGGAGACGAAGAAACTGAGAGAATGGAATGGAGGCCTTACAGGAGGCAGGGTGTGAAGAAGTGTAGTCGAGTTAGCTGTGGGAGTCGGTGGGCTTATAATGGATATTAGTAGACAGCCTATCCCCAGAGATGGAGATAGAGAAGTCGAGGAAGGGAAGGGAAGTATCGGAGATGGACCATGTAAAGGTGAGAGAAGGGTGGAAATTAGAAGCAAAGTTGATAAAATTTTCCAGTTCAGAGCAGGAGCAGGAAACGGCACCGATACAGTCATCAATGTACTGGAAAAAGAGTTGGGGGAGGGGGCCCGAGTAGGACTGGAACAAGGAATATTTGAATGTTCCCACAAAAAGACAGGCATATCTAGGACCCATGCGGGTACCCAAAGCAACACCTTTTACTTGAAGAAAGTGAGTGGAGTTGAAGGAGAAGTTGTTCAATGTGAGAACAAGTCCAGCCAGGCGGAGCAGCGTGGTGGTGGATGGGGACTGGTTGGGCTTCTGTTCAAGGAAGAAGCAGAGAGCACTCAAACCATCCTGGTGGGGGATGGAGGTATAGAGCGATTGGACGTCCATAGTGAAGAGGAGGCGGTTGGGGCCAGGAAACTGGAAATTGTCAAAATGACATAGGGCGTCAGCAGAGTCACGGATGTAGGTGGGAAGAGACTGGACCAGCGGAGAAAATATAGAGTCAAGATAGGAAGAAATAAGTTCAGTGGGGCAGGAGCAGGCTGACACAATGGGTCTGCCGGGACAGTCCTGTTTGTGGATTTTGGGAAGGAGGTAGAAGCGGGCTGTCCAGGGTTGCGGGACTATGAGGTTGGAAGCTGTAGAGGGAAGATCTCCAGAGGAGATGAGATCAGTGACTGTCCTGTAGACACTCGCTTGATGTTCGGTGGTGGGGTCATAGTCCAGGGGAAGGTAGGAAGAAGTGTCTGAGAATTGTTTTCATGTTTGTACTTGCGGCTGTTCAATTTCAGTCCGTTAGCATCCTATCTGTACCAATGCTTTCAACACACCATTAACAATTGTTTGCCTTTGCTCCACGACCTTCTGGTCAGCTATTCTTTGACCTTGTCCTATCTACACCTTCTCCTTTGTTATCTCTTGCCCCACCCCCACTTTACTTGCTTATAACCTTTCACATTTCTAATATTTGCCAGTTCTGAAGAACGGTCGCTGACCTAAAACGTGAACTCTGCTTCTCTCTCCACACCTGCTGAGTATTTCCAGCATTTCTTGTTTTTATTATAGGCAGAATGAGTCCCTGGTTTTATTAGAGCTTCCCACATTGCACAGGTATTTTATTACAACTTATTTGTTTTAGAAGCCAGCATTAATCTTAAGATTCAGCAGGTTGGGCAACTTTTGTGAAGAGAGAAACAGAGTTAACATTTCAGGTCAATGACCTTTCATCAGAACTGCTCATTGACTTCAAACATTAAGTCCGTTTCTCTATTCAGAGATGCTGCCTGACTTGTTTAGTGCTTCTAGCTTTTCTGTTTTTATTTTGGATTTCCCGCATCTGCAGTATTTGTCTTTTATTTTAATCTTAAGATTGCTTGGAATATCTTGATGATTTATTCACAACACAGCACAAGAAGCATCTCTAGGACATAGAGGTTCTGTATCAGCTCATGATTAAAATAACAATTAAAACAGGGAATGTATTGAGTAGTCGGAAAACCAGCTTTCAGACTAATCACCTGTAAAGTATTAAGGACTCAACCTTGACACGATCTCTTTTCTCTGAGTCAGTGCCAGCCAAACTCCAGAGACTTGAAACCATAATTCAGGCTGCCATTTCAATGCAGTACTGAGTGAATGCTGCACTGTGACATGCTTCTGATGAGACGTTAAACTGAGATCCCATTTGCCTTCTCAGGTGGACGCAAAAGATCCCTTGGCCAATCACTAAAACAGAGGATCTGGTCATTATCACAAAACTGATTGCGGAATCTTGCTGTGTGCAAATGCCGGCTGTATTTCCTACAAAATTGACTACATTTCAAAAATAGGTCTTTGTCTGTGAAGTGCTTTGGGACGCCGAGAGCATGAAAGATGCTTTAGTTCATTCTTTTCTTTTTGACTATCTTAAATTTACTCCACTTTGGAACATTTTCTTCCCACATGCTTCATTTTCTAAAAGATGATCAGCTCCAGTGTCTCTGCTCTTTCGGCCTTTTCACAGCTCATGAGAACTGCTGACTATTCCTCCTCTTCCTCTCTTGATATCTGTTCACCAGTCCCTCCAAGGCCCCCTCCCCCTTATTCCAACCCACACAACCGAGATCAAAAACCTGCGTCTCGCGGGGAGAAATACTGGGAGCTTTGCACCAAATACCCAGGAAATTTAAACAGAAAGAATTGTTAAGGGTCAAAGCATGATGCAAGGTTTGGTTTGATTAGTGCCGCACACATAAACACAAACACACACACAGGCACTGCATATTGATTAGTGAGATGGCCACCACACACACTATACCCTTGGTGTCATGGAGTGTGGCGAGTTGTAGGCACAATCTGCTGGAGAGGAGCATGTGGAGGGATCGTGGCAGAGGAAGTTCTCGGCGGAGTGGACAGTCATGTGATAAATGTGTTCGAAGTTGGTTGGAGTGGAGATCAGGCTGAAGTGATGATTGGGGGATGGATGGGGGGAGCCTGGCTATTCAGGGAACAACAGAAGGAAAGAAATGTCATGAAAAAGAAAAAGAAGCATGAAATTAACGGGAGGAATCCAGCAGTTCCAAGTAGTAATGGTACAATAAAGGCCTCCTCCTGAGTCCCCAGCATCACAGATGCCAGTCTTCAGCCAATTTGATTCAGTCCACATTATGCAAAGGCTATGGACCCTTACAACATCCCAGCTGTAGTAGCGAAGACCTGTACTCCAGAACTAGCCGTGCTCCTAGCCAAGCTGTTCTGCTACAGCTACAACACTGGCATCTATGTGGAAATGTGGAAAATTGCCCAGGTATGTCCTGTCCACAAAAACAGGACGAATGCAATCTGGCCAATTACTGCCCCATCAGTCTACTCTTGATCATCAGCAAAGTGATGGAAGGGGTCGTCGACAGTGCTATCCAGCGGCACTTACACAATAACCTGCTCACCGATGCTCAGTTTGGGTTCCGCCAAAGCCACTCCGCTCCTGACCTCATTACAGCCTTGGTTCAAACATGGACAAAAGAGTTGAACTCCAGAGGTGAGGTGACTGCCCTGGACATCAAGGCAGCATTTGACTGAGTATGGCATCAAAGAGCCCAAACATCTTTAGATGCTTCATCAATGACTTTCCTTCAATCATAATGTCGGAGGTGGGGATGTTCACTGATGATTGCACAATGTTCAGTACAATTCGGAACTCCTCAGCTATGGAAACAGTCCATATCCATATGCAGCAAGACCTGGACAATATCCAGGCTTGGGCTGATAAGTGGCAAGTACCATTCACGCCACACAAGTGCAAGGCAATGACCATCTCCAACAAGAGAGAGCCTAACCATCTCCCCTTGACATTCAATGGTATTATCATCACTAAATCCCCCACTATCACCACCTTGGGGGTTACCATTGACCAGAAACTTAACTCGACCAGCCATATAAATACCGTGGCGACAAGAGCAGGTCAGAGGCTGGGAATTCTGTGCCGATTAACTCACCTCCTGACTCCCCAAAGCCTGTCCACCATTTACTAGGCACAAGTCAGGAGTGTGATGGAATACTCTCCACTTGCCTGGATGACTGTGGCTCCAACAGCAATCAAGAAGCTCGACACGATCCAGGACAAGGCAGCCTGCTTGACCGGTACATAGGAGTAGGCCATTCAGCCCATCGAGCCTGCTCCACCATTCAATACGATCATGCTGATCATCCACTTCAATGCCTTTTTCCCCATATTCCTTTATGTCATTGGTGTTAAGAAATCTGTCAATCTCTACTTTAAACATACTCAATGACTGAGCTTCCACAGCCCTCTGGGGTAGAGAATTCCAAAGATTCACAACCCTCTGAGTAAAGAAATTTCTCCTCATCTCGGTCCTAAGTGGCTTCCCCCTTATTCTTAAATTGTGTGCCCTGGTTCTAGATTCCCCAACCAGGGGACACAACTTGGCTGCATCTACCCTGTCTATCCCTTTAAGTATTTTGTAGTATTTTCACTCTAGAGAATACAGACCCAGTTTCCCCAATCTCTCTTCATAGGACAGTCCCGCCAACCCAGGAACAAGTCTGGTGAACCTTCGTTGCACTCCCTCTATGGCATATCTGTTCCTCCTACCAAAGTGGATAACCTCACATTTTTCCACATTATATTCCATCTGCTATGTTCTTGTCCACTCACCAAGTCTGTTCCAATCCACTTGAAGCCGCTTTGCAACTTCCTCACAACACACATTTCCACCTAGTTTTGTGTCATCCGTGAACTTGGAAATATTACATTTGGTCCCCACATCCAAATCATTGATATATATTGTGAACAGCTGGGGCCCAAGTACTGATCCTTGCAGTAACCCACTAGTCACAGCCTGCCAATGCGAGAATGACCCGTTTACTCCTACTCTCTGCTTTCTGCCTGTTAACCAATCTTGAATCCATGCCAGTATCTTACTTCCTATCCCATGTGCTTTAATTTTGCTAACCAACCTCCTGTTTATCCTGACTTTATCAAAAGCCTTCTGAAAATCCAAGAATATATACTACATCCACCGACTCTCCTTTATCAATTCTTTTAGTAACATCCTCAAAAAACTCCAACAGGTACGTCAAACATGATTTCCCATTCATAAATCCATGTTGACTATGCCCAATCAGATCAGTATTATCCAAGTATCCATTTATCACATCCTTTAGAATAGATTCTAGCATTTTCCCTACTACTGATGTAAGGCTAACAGGTCTGTAGTTCCCTGTTTTCTCTCCCCCTCCCTTCATAAATAGTGAGGTGACATTTGCTACCTTCCAATCTGCAAGACCGTTCCAGAATCTATAGAATTTTGGAAGATGATCACCAGTGCATCCACTATCACCACAGCTACCTCTTTCAACACCCTGGGATGTAGAATATCAGGTCCCAGGGCTTATCAACCTTCAGCCCCATTAATTTCTCCAATACTACCTTCTTACTAATACTAATTTCCTTCAATTCCTCATTCTCCCTAATCCCTTGGATCTCTAATTCTGGGAGATTTCTTGCATCTTCCTCAGTGAAGACAGATACAAAGTAATCATTTAGCTTCTCTGCCATTTCTCTATTCCCCATTATAAATTCTCCTGACTCTGCCTGTAATGGACCCACATTTGTCTTCGCCAAATGTTTCCTTTTTACCTACCTACAGAAGCTTTTACAGTCCGTTTTTATGTTTTTTGCTAGTTTACATTCATATTCTATTCTCCCTTTCTTTCAGTTTCTTGGTCCTCCTTTGCTGTATTCTAAAATCCTCCCAATCCTCAGGTTTACTACTATTTCTGGCGACTTTATAGGCCTTTTCTTTTAAACTTATATAATCCTTGACTTTCTTTGTTAGCCACAGTTGACTGACTTTTCTTTTTGGGTTTTTGTGCTTTGAAGGAATGTATTGTTGCTGTAAACTATGTAATAATTTGTTAAAGACTATCCATTGCCTATGCACTGTCATACCTTTTAATGTATTTTCCCAATCCACCACAACCAATTTGCCCCTCATACCTTCATTATTTCATTTGTTCAAATTTAACACCATAGCTTCAGATTGAACTACCTCACTTTCAAACATAATGTAAAATTCTATCATATTATGGTTACTCATCCCTAAAGGTTCTTTTACAACAAGATTAGTTAGCCCTTTCTCATTACATAATACTAGATCTAAAATAGCCTGTTCTCTAGTCGGTTCCTCAACATACTGCTCTAGAAAACCATCCCTAACACACTCCATAAACTTGTCCTGCACAGCATTGGTGCTCATTAGGTTTACCCAGTCTATATGCAGATTGAATTCACCCATGATTACTGTATTATCCATGCTACATGCTTCTCTAATCTCCAGTTTAATACCATGCCCCACACTACCACTACTGTTTGGTGGCCTATAAACAACTCTTACCAATGTTTTCTGCCCCTTGCTGTTTCTTAGCTCCACCCAAACAGATTCCACATTTTGTTCTTCCGATCTGAGATCCTCCATCACCCCATCCACAACCTTAAACATTTACTCCCTCCACCACCGACGCATAGTGGCAGCAGTGTGTACCATCTATAAGATGCACTGCAAAAACCTGCAAAGCCTCCTTCAATGGTACGTTCCAAACCCGCGACCTCTGCCACCTAGAAGGACCAGGGCAGTAGACACGTGGGAACACCACCACCTGCAAGTTCCCCTCCAAGCCACACACCATCCTGACTTGGAACTATATTGCCGTTCCTTCCCTGTTGCTGGGTTAACAACCTGAAACTCCTCCCTAACAGCACTGTGCGTGTAGCAGCTCAAGAAGGCAGATCACCACCACCACCTTCTCAAGGGCAATTCGGGATGGGCAACAAATGCTGGCCTTGCCAGCCTTGTTCACATCCCAAATGGTGGAAGCAGCTTAAAGTATTGTAAAAACTGAACATATAACAATCAGAACATCAAAAATTAATGAAGAAATGAACAAGTTATACAAGTGAATTCTGCTGATCTTAGACAGTTAAAGAGAAACTGTGATCTACTACGGATTCCTGACATTCACAATCAGTGACGCCATTAGGATTTGACCCAAATTATGAAGGATGTTGAATTATTTTGCTTCTTTAAAGATGTTCTATCACACAAATGGTTGTCACTAAATGACGGAGCCTGAACAGTGTATCCTTGGCTAACTTACTATTGGCAAATCCTTCAAGATCTGTATGCCATCACCTGGACCCATGTGTACAATATGGTTGAAGTTAGTTGGGTTTGAGATTAACTTAGATCTCATTTCTGGATCCCGAAGCATTTCTCTGAAACAGAAAAGGAATCTAAAATCATGTCACATTCAAATTAATTAAAAACAAAGTAACATTATCCTCCCCTTCCTTTTGTCCACTCTCCCTCTCTTTCACTGGCTCAGAGGATGGTGAAGTAATGCTATTTAATGTCACTCTTCAGCTGGATGTTGAGAGACATGGGAAAGCAACCTGCTTCTCTTTTCCCTGCCTTTCCTCAGGTGAAGCACCAGCTTATGCTGAGGATCAGCAGTGGGAGGGCTGGGGTGGGCTAGAAGTGAAGAGTATCAGATCCCATCTGCTGCTACAACACCAACATAGCACAAAATCAGAAATTCAAACCGCTTTGGAGCAAGACACAGAGCTGTACTTCCTAAAGCATTAACAAAAAAAAAGCCCACAGCTTATACGACATCAGCTCTCCTTGGTGAAGTGAATCATCATCATCATCAGCTGTTTGTAATGAAAGTACTTTTAGGAACACCCATCAATGACAGCAAGTTACTGTTAGCAAAGTTTATCACAGGGTGAGAAATGAAGGAGTCACATTGGGAGCGTGACAGACATTTGGGACTGCAGGAATATGGTATTGCTGGGTGATGTCGAGTTCGTTTGTAGATTAGGAATAAATACAGAAAATGCTGGAATACATACAGCAAAAAGGGGAAACGGAGATTTCTAATCAGAGCAGACATTTTATCAGTCCAAGTCCAAGTCTCTAAAATGGCTTCTTTTCTCACATGCTGATGGATCAGGTTTTCTGTCTTTAGTAGAGATTTCCAGTGTTTAATGCTTTTCCTCTTCATACCTCTCATTACCCCTTTCTTCAGTTTGTGTAAGCGGACTAAGGTCTAAGGTAAGCAGGGTGGGGAGGGGATGCAGTGAGGCGGGGCTGGAGGTGTAAACAGGGTAGGGAGTGGTGGGGGGGGGGGAATAACAGGGCAGTGAGCGGGGGGGGGGGGGGGGGAGGGGGGGATAACAGGGCAGTGAGCGGGGCGGAGAGCAGGGCAGGGAGCCAGTGGTGGGGGAGAAGAGAGAGCAGGGCAGGGAGTGGGGGGGAGACAGGGCAGGGACCGGAGGGAGACAGGGCATTGGTGGGGGGGGAGGGAGAGAGACAGGGCATGGGGGTGGGGGGGCGAGACAGGGCAGGGAGCAGAGGGAGACAGGGCAGGGAGCAGAGGGAGACAGGGCAGGGGGGAGCGGCGGGAGGGGGGGTGGGAGGGAGAGCAGGGCAGGGAGCGGGGGGGAGACAGGGTAGGGAGCAGGGGGAGGGACAGGGTAGGGAGCAGGGGGAGGGACAGGGTAGTGAGCAGGGGGAGGGACAGGGTAGGGAGCAGGGGGAGGGACAGGGTAGGGAGCAGGGGGAGGGACAGGGTAGGGAGCAGGGGGAGGGACAGGGTAGGGAGTGGAGGGGAACAGGGGATGGAGTGGAAGGGGGGGGGAGACAAGGTAATGATTGAGGGAGGGAACAGGGTAGGGAGTGGGGACAGGATAGGAGGGTAGGGAGTTGGGGGGTAGGGAGTGTGGGGGGGACAGGACATGGAGTGGGAGCGGGGCTGACAGGATAGGGAGAGGGGGTGGGGTGGACAGGATGGAGGGTTACAGTGCAGGGAGGGGACAGGGGATTTGTGTTTACTGTGCTGCTGGAGACTCTGCCCACCTTCTTTGCTGAAGCCTCTCCTCTTCGGGCACCCGAAATGAGTATCTCCGCTTGCTTCTGGTCCTGACCATCTGTTTGCGACTGTTGTCTGATGTTTCAGGAACGACGAGCTCATCTCCTTCTGTAGGAGTGAAAGAAACAGCTCAACAGAAATCATTAAATGACAATAGAAATAAATAGTACTGGAAATACTCAGCAGACCTGGCAGCATCTGTGGCGAGAGAAGCAGAGTTAATGGTTCAGGTCAATGACCTTTCATCAGAACTGATGAAGGGTCACTGACCTGAAACGTTAACTCTGCTTCTCTCCACAGATGCTGCCAGACCTGCTGAGTATTTCCAGCACTTTCTGTTTTTATTTCAGATTTCTAGCATCTGCAGTATTTTGCTTTCATTAAATGGCAAGATGATTTTCAAAAGTAAAATACTCAGTTACTGTGAAAATTTGTTGTTATTGACCATTATTGTAATAACTGGGTTATGGGCAGTCCGGGTCTTTGTCATGGTTATGATGCTTAGTCGCTGACGTGGCTAGTCCCTTCAAGACTATTGCTCAGTACTCCCCATGAGGCAGTGGTATGAAAAGCCACATTTTGAGATCAGTCAATAGCTGTTACTGTTGCTGTCAGAGGTTTCTCTAGATTGGCAACTCTCCCCTTGGAGAAAGGGCCAGGTTATTTAAAGGTCAAGAAAAACCAGCAGGAAATGACTGGCTTTCTGTTTTTATATTTGAACAAAACATGATTTAGTCATGATCTGTTTGTGTTTTATACAAAGTGGGATATGTGAAATGCAAGTCAGGATGTGGATTATAGATTAACAATTCAAAACCAGGACGACCATGACACATAAGTAGGGGAAAGGAGCCATACTCAATGGTGCTTACAGGAATGGCCATGGATCAAAGTGGGTGATGCACTTTGAATGTCACATGTTTTACCTGCCCACTCATGGCCAAATGTTGCTGGCCAGCTTTTCTTCTGCTGCACACAGTCCATGTAGCAGACCCCAAAATAACTAAATATGTTAACAGTAAGTTTGCTGTTTTATAGAAGCATAAAAGTCACTTACTAGACATACCTGCCATCTTATTTTTGAAATAGATTAACCTGATTGTCTCGAGACCGAGCAGGTTAAGTGTTCCCTCCGTATTAAGTGGCCGAACCTGTAAGAAGAGGAGCTCACTGTAACCAATTCCACAAGGAATTTCTCAAACAGAACTTCATTTGATTCTGGCTCACATGACTTTCCCAAAGGGTGCTTTTCCATTACTCTTTGTGCTCCACTGCTGGAGAGTACATTACAGCAGAAGGGTTTGGCATACTAAATCAGTAGATAGGGCTGACATGTCAGGAGAAGCAAGGCCAGAGGACACATATTTTAACTAAATTACACTCTAGATAGTCAAACTCTGAAAAGTGGATGAATAAATGTATACAAGTCATGAAAAGCTAGCTCACCAATACCAAAGGGATTTAGAAGGCTAATGGAATGTGGGACCATCACAAGAGATACAGAATATAAAAGCAAGGAAATACTAGAGTGTTAGTCAAACCTCATTTAGAATACTGCGCTCAGGTTTGGGCTCCCACCTTAGGAAAGATGCACTGGCCTTGGAGACAATCCAGTGACAATTCAGAAGGATACCTGGGATGAAAGGACTTATTTATAATGAGGGATTCAGTAAACATAGGTTATACTCACTAGTGATGGGGATCTTCGGGGTTGATTTCATTGAGGGGGAAAGGAAGATAAGAAGGAAGGAAAGAAAGCAAAGATAACAGAAAGAGTGGAAAGAAAGCAAGCAAACCAAAGCTCAATGTTGAACCATATTGCAGCAAGGAACAGAAAAGGAAAAAATAAGCAAAACAAACTGTTGGAGAAAGGAACTGAACATACCTTCTTTAGTGCAACTGTCTGAATCCACTCCATAGTGTTCACATCAAATACATCTACAGCATTCTCACTATACACAGACAAATATGGAGCATTGTAACCTGTGGAAATACAACACAACTGGTTGCTTCAGATTCAGCACTTGGGGTTTATTGCACTCCACAATTAATGATATCTATGTGCGACAGGAAATTAAGTACGATAGCCTCATCCGATTGGTGTCCCCACGCAGATTATTTAGTGTAACAGTGCCAATACAGGGGAACAATCGCACTTGAGCCTTAAGACTTTAATGTGCGAAAACACTTTTTGTGCCACATTCACAGTTTGTTTCACAGAACTGCTCTCACCACAATCAGCAACAGCAAGTGACCTGTACCCACCCGTACTTCACTCCAGTGACTAGACTTCAAGTATTCGCTCTGGACACGGCCTGAGTTTGGAAGAACAGAATCAGTAATTGTACTGCACAGTTAAATGATTCCACAACCCAACCGCTCATTTTGGGGAGAAAAGTCCAACCCGAATTCTTGTCATACATCAGATTTTTTACTTATAGCTGTGGCATTTGAACCTTTCACCAAAACTGCCAGTTTGTCTGGACTTCCGTTGTTAGTGCCCTTCATAATCTTGCAAATTTCAATCAAGCTGATTTCAATCTTCGATTTTCCATAGAATACAGTGCCTCAAATTACACCAGGACCCAGATATGCTAAGACTCAGCTTTATGTTAGAGTTCCCTCAAGCCATTGTTGGAGCAGAGCCTCTACCAGCCCTGGTTCTCATTGGGACAAGGCATATCAGTCCTGATAGCATGTCTACAGCACAGACTCTATATGTCGAATGGCCTCCTTCTGTGCTGTACTATCCTACGATATTGTCTTTCTGTGGGGGATAAGTATCAGTCCCAGGGGCCCACCACATGATCGCAAATAATAGGACCTCTCCTAACAAGGGCTTTCAGCCCCAAAATGTCCAATGGTTTTTGCTTACCATCTAGATTCTATATATCCAGAGCACCTTGGTTGCTCTCTACTGTATCCACTCAAGGGCAACATTACTTGTCTTTTTAGATGATCAAAACAGCACACAGTATTCCAGACAATGCCTTATACCGTAAAACTATAAACTTGTTTGACTTACACTCCATCATTCTGTCAATAAAACCGACTAAGTGATATGCCTTTTTACTGAAGTCAAGCTTGAGCTGCAATAACCATATCAGCACAGTTGTCTAAAAAGTCTAACTCAGGAGTGTTGACTTTATATAAGGTATTGCCATATATCCTTACTGCCCTTATGTGGGGTATTGTAAGATATTGCTATAAATATTTATTGCCTTTATAAGGTATATTATAGGACATTGTCATATATCTCTATTGCCCTTACATGGGAGAATTTATAGGATATTGTTGATAATCCTTATTGCCCTTAATGGGGGTATTATACAATATCGTCATACATCCATATTGCCCTGACATGGGGTTATTGTAGGATATTGTCACAGCACAGAAGGTGGCCACTCAGCCCATTGTGTCAATGCTGGTCAAAAAAAGAGCTAGCCAGAGTAAACCCACCTTCCAGCTCTTGGTCTGAGCCCTATAGGTTACAGCACTTCAAGTGCATATCCAAGTACTTTTAAATTGCGATGAGAATTTCTGCCTCTACCACCCTTTCAGGCAGCGAGTTCCAGGGCCCCATCACCCTCTGGGTGAAAAAATAATTCTCGTCAACTCCCCACTAATCGTTCCACCTCACTTTAAACCTATGCCCCCTGGTTACTGAGTCTCTGTTAAGGGTCCTTTCTAATCCACTCTATCAAGGCCCCTCATAATTTTAAACACCTCAATTAAATTGCCTCCCAACCTCCTCTGTTGCAAAGAAAACAAACCCAGTCTATCCAATCGTTCCTCAAAGCTAAAATTCTCCATTTATAGCAACCTCCTAGTAAATCTCTTCTGCACCCTCGCTATTGTGAGCAGATCCTTCCTGCAATATGGGAGCCTGTCGGTATTTGCAGCGGGTGATCGGGAGCCTGTCGGTATTTGCAGCGGGTGATCGGGAGCCTGTCGGTATTTGCAGCGGGTGATCGGGTGCCTGTCGGTATTTGCAGCGGGTGATCGGGTGCCTGTCGGTATTTGCAGCGGGTGATCGGGTGCCTGTCGGTATTTGCAGCAGGTGATCGGGTGCCTGTCGGTATTTGCAGCGGGTCATCGGGAGCCTGTCAGTAATTGCAGCGGGTGATCGGGAGCCTGTCGGTATTTGCAGCAGGTGATCGGGTGGCTGTCGGTATTTGCAGCGGGTCATCGGGAGCCTGTCAGTAATTGCAGCGGGTGATCGGGAGCCTGTCGGTATTTGCAGCAGGTGATCGGGTGCCTGTCGGTATTTGCAGCGGGTCATCGGGAGCCTGTCAGTAATTGCAGCGGGTGATCGGGAGCCTGTTGGTATTTGCAGCGGGTGATCGGGTGCCTGTCGGTATTTGCAGCGGGTGATCGGGAGCCTGTCGGTATTTGCAGCGGGTGATCGGGAGCCTGTCGGTATTTGCAGCGGGTGATCGGGTGCCTGTCGGTATTTGCAGCGGGTGATCGGGTGCCTGTCGGTATTTGCAGCGGGTGATCGGGAGCCTGTCGGTATTTGCAGCGGGTGATCGGGAGCCTGTCGGTATTTGCAGCGGGTGATCGGGAGCCTGTCGGTATTTGCAGCGGGTGATCGGGAGCCTGTCGGTATTTGCAGCGGGTGATCGGGAGCCTGTCAGTAATTGCAGCGGGTGATCGGGAGCCTGTCAGTAATTGCAGCAGGTCATCGGGAGCCTGTCAGTAATTGCAGCGGGTGATCGGGTGCCTGTCGGTATTTGCAGCGGGTGATCGGGAGCCTGTCGGTATTTGCAGCGGGTCATCGGGAGCCTGTCGGTATTTGCAGCGGGTCATCGGGAGCCTGTCGGTATTTGCAGCGGGTCATCGGGAGCCTGTCGGTATTTGCAGCGGGTGATCGGGTGCCTGTCAGTAATTGCAGCGGGTGATCGGGTGCCTGTCGGTATTTGCAGCGGGTCATCGGGAGCCTGTCAGTAATTGCAGCGGGTGATCGGGTGCCTGTCGGTATTTGCAGCGGGTCATCGGGAGCCTGTCAGTAATTGCAGCGGGTGATCGGGAGCCTGTCGGTATTTGCAGCGGGTCATCGGGAGCCTGTCAGTAATTGCAGCGGGTCATCGGGAGCCTGTCAGTAATTGCAGCGGGTGATCGGGTGCCTGTCGGTATTTGCAGCGGGTCATCGGGTGCCTGTCGGTATTTGCAGGTCCCAGGGAGGGTGTCAGTACCTATGGGCGGGTCCCCAGGAGTGCGTCAGTGTTTACAGACAATCCCTGGGAGTGTCTCGTTATCTAAAGGCGGAATCCCGGGTGTGTGTCAGTATCTACAGGGGGCCATTATAGTGCTAATAATATATTTAATATTTTGGTCGATCTCTCGTGGTTTTACTAACACATGAAAAAAAAAATTCTGTCTCTCTCATCCTTGCCTCTCCAATTCATAACGGAACTCAGAATATATCAAATATTAAATCTAAGTTCTATTTATAAATTGAGAGATGCAGTTCCCACTAAATTTAGTATTTCACGTAAAGGCACCAAGTTTTGAGGTACAGGTATACAAAAAAGGTTGTTAGTAACTAAGAGCTTCCATCTCTCTGCCATAAGCTGGTATGTCAGAAAATAACACATCAAACTCATTACTAACTGCTTGTAAAAGCAGAAATAGGATAAAATGTGATAACTGGAAAATTATAGGCCCAAAGGAGAGTGAGACAGAGGGAAGGGCAATGTACTGAAAACTTGTGCTTCAGAACTAGCTGTGCCCCTAGCCAAGCTGTTCCAGTAAAGCTACAACACTGGCATCTACCCGAAAATGTGGAAAATTGTCTAGGTATGTCCTGTGCACGAAAAGCAGGACAAATTCAATCCAGCCAATTACCACCCCAACAGTCTACACTCGATCATCAGTCAAGCGATGGAAGGTGTCATTGATAGCGTTATGAGGCTATTAAATTATGCGATAACTTAAAGAGAGAGGAGAAGGCAAGAGTGCAATATAGCCATAAAGACAATGAGAATCAAAAGTGTGGCAGGAAGGGACAGACTGTACAAATTTAACAGAACTCCAGCACATAAGGCTAGAGGCTGTGAACTAACCAGGGTGGGGGTGGGGGGGGGGGGGGGAGGGTTTGAATGAGGGGAGATTTAGAAATCCAAAGAGAAAAGTTGAGGCATCGGAACAGTACAGCGTTGTGGGTAAAGACAAGCAGAATGGGACAGGAAGGGACGGAGTTTAACAAAAGTTGCACATCAGCAAATAAGGTCATTGCAGGGACTAGAAGTAAAAAAATGAAATTAAATGTTCTTCATCTGAATGTGCAAAGCATCTACAATAAGATAGATGAACTAGTGGCACAAATAGAGGTAAATTGCCATTACAGAGACATGGTGACAAGGTGATCTAGGTTGGGAAATAAATATTTCAGGGTACACAATATTGCGGAAAGAGTGTCAAAGGAGGAGGGGTAGCTTTGATAATAAAGGATGACATAGGGACATTAGTGAGAAAGCATCTGGCCTCAGAAGATCATGAAGCAGAATCAGTATGAGTAGAAATTAGGAATAGCAAGAATCGGAGAACACTGGTGGGAATAGTTTATAGACCCCCAAAAGTAGTTATACCATTGGACAGAGCATTAAACAAGAAATTAGTGGAACTTGTAACAAAGGCAATGTAATAATTGTGGGGGACTTTAATCTTCATATAGACTGGGACAATGAAATTGGCAAGAGTGGTCCAGAAGATGAGTTTGTGGAATGTTTTCTGGACAGTTTCTTGGAGCAATACGTTGCAAAACTGACTAGGGATAAAGGTGTCTTAGATCTAGTATTGTGTAATGAAGCAGTGTTAATTAGTAACGTCATAGCAAAAGATCCATGGGAAATAGTGATCATAATACTATTGAATTCCATGTTAAAGTCTTAAAGTGATATATTCCGATCACAAACAAGACTTAAACAAAGCCAATTACAGGGTGTGAGATGAAAACTGGCTAGGGTAAATAGACTAATAGGTATGGTGGTAAATGAACAGTGGGAAACCTTAAAGAAACAACTGAAAATGTTCAACAAAAAGACATTCCATTGAAAAACAAAAACAACAAGACAGACCCATCTGTGGCTCACTCAAGAAGGGGTTGTGCGACTTTGGAACTCTCTGCCTCAGAAGGTGGTGGAGGCAGGGTTATTGAATATTTTTAAGGCGGAGGTAGATAGATTCTTGTTAGGCAAGGGAATCAAGGGTTATCGGGGGTAGATGGGAGTGTGGAATTCGAAACACAAACAGATCAGCCATGATTTATTGAATGGCGGAGCAGGCTCAAGGAGCCGAATGGCATGCTTCTTTCCTAATTCATATGTTTAAGGATAGTATTAGATTAAAAGAAGAGGCTTACAATGTTGCAAAAAAGAGTAGCAAGTCTGAAGATTGGGAGTGTTTTAGAAACCAGCTAAGGGCTACCAAAATGTTGATAAAAAAGGAAAAGGTAGAATATCAGAGTAAACTAGCCAGTAATATAAGAACAGATTGTGAGAGCTTTTATAGGTATATAAAGAAGAGAGTAGCTAAAGTAAACATTGGTCCCTTAGAAGCAAAGACAAGAGAAATTATCACAGGGAATGAAGAAATGGCAGAGGCACTGAACAAATATTTTGTGTCTGTCTTCAGTAGAAGACACATAGCAGAAATAGATGGTAACCTAGGGGCTAAAAAGTGAGGACATTAAGGAAATTAATATCAACAGAGAAAAAGTATTGGAGAAACTTAAGGGACTAAAATTCAACAAATCTCTGGGACCTGATGGCCTACACTCCAGGGTTCTAAAAGAGATAACTGCAGATATAGTGGATGCTCCAGCTAGGATGTTCTAAAATTCCTTAGATTTGGAGATGGTCCCATTAGATTGGAAGTAGGCAAAGGTTACACTGCTTTTCAAGAAAGGAGCGAGACAGAAAAGAGTGAACTACAGACCAGTTAATCTATCAGTCCTTGGGAAAATACTGGAATCTATTACGGAAGTCTTAACAATGCACTTAGAAAAGCACAGTATGATTAGAACAAGTTAACATGGCATTACTAAAGAGAAATCCTGTTTGACAAATTTATTAGAGCTTTTTGAGGATGTAACTAGTAGGATAGATAAAGGGGACTAGTAGATGCAGTATATCTGGATTTCCAAAAGGCAATTGATAAGGTGCCACACAAAAGGTTAACAGGCAATATAAAAGGCTTATGGAGTTGGGGGCAATATATTAGCATGGATAGAGGATTGGTTAACGGACAGGAAGCAAACAGTGGGCATAAACGGGGCATGTTCAAGTTGGCAGGCAGTGAACAGCCACAAGGATCAGTGCTGGGACCTCACCTGTTTACAATCTATATTAATGAGTTGGATGAAGAGACAGAGAGTAATGTATCTAAGTTTGGAGATGATGCAAAGCTCGGTGGAAAGGTAAACTGTGGGGAGGATACAGAGAGGCTGCAAAGAGATATAGACAGGTTAACTGAGTGGGCAACAAGATGGCAGATGGAGTATAATGTAGGGAAGTGTGAAGTTATTCACTTTGGTCGTACGAATAGAAAAGCAGAATATTTTTTAAAATGTGTGAAACTTGTAAGTGTTGATGTTCAAAGTACTTGGCTGTGCTTGTACAAGAAATGCAGGAAGCTAGCATGCAGGTACAGCAAGCAATTAGGAAGGCAAAAATATGTGGAGTAGTTGTGCAGTTTTGGTCTCCACATTTCGGAAAGGACATACTTGTGTTGGAGGTGGTACAGAAAAGATTCACTAAATTGTTCCCTGGGATGAGGGGCTTGTCCTATGATGAGAGGTTGAGTAAATTGGGCCTATACTCTTTGGAGTTTACAAGAATGAGGCGCTAAAATACTTAAAGGGATAGACAAGGTAGATGCAGGTAAGGTGCTTTCCCTGGTTGGGGAATCTAGAACCAGGGGACACAATTTCAAAATAAGGGGGAAGCCACTTAGGAACGAGATGAGGAGAAATTTCTTTACTCAGAGGGTTGTGAATCTTTGGAATTCTCTACCCCAGAGGGCTGTGGAAGCTCAGTCATTGAGAATGTTTAAAGTGGAGATTGACAGATTTCTAAATACCAATGACATAAAGGAATATGGAGAAGTGTGAGAAAAAGGCATTGAAGTGGATGAACAGCCATGATCGTATTGAATGGCAGAGCAGGCTTGATGGGCTGAATGGCCTACACCTGCTCCTATGTTCCTATGAAACATACAAGATTCTGAAGGGGCGGATAGGGTAGACACAGAGATTTTTTCCACTGGTCAAGAAATCTAAAACACAGGGGCACAGTCTCGGGATTAAGGGGTTGATCATTTAGGACTGAGATGAGGAAAAATTACTTCATTCAAAGGGTTGTGAATCTTTGGAATTCTCTACCCCAGGAGGGTTGCAGATCGTTGAATACATTTAATGCTGGGATAGACAGATTTTTGGTCTCTCGGGAAATCAAGGGATATGACGAGTGGGTGGGAAAGTGGAGTTAAAGCCCAAGATCAGACATGATCGTACTGAATGGCGGAGCAGTCTCAATGGGCCATATGGTCTACACCTGCTCCTATTTCTTGTGTTCACTTACACAGCAATAAACAGCTCACCAATGCTCAGTCTGGGTTCTACCAGACCATTCAGCTTCAGATCTCATTACTGCCTTGGTTCAAACATGGACAAATTCCACATGGTGTGACGGTCCTTGATATCAAGGCAGCATTTGACTAAGTGTGGCATTAAGGAGCCCTAGCAAAAGGGAAGTCAATGGGAATCGGGGGCAAACTCTCCACTGGTTGGTGTCATACCTAGCACAAAGGAAGATGGTTGTGGTCGTTGGAGATCAATCATCTCAGCCTCAAGACATCATTGCAGGAGTTCCTCAGGGCAGTGTCCTAGGCCCAACCATCTTCAACTGCTTTATCAGTGACCTTCCCTCCAACATAAGTTCAGAAGTGCGAATTTTTGCTGATGACTGCACAGTGTTCAATACCATTTGCAACTCCTCAGATACTGAAGCAGTCCGTGCCCACACGCAGCAAGACCTGGACAACATTCAGGCTTGGTCTGATAGGTGGCAAGTAACACACGTGGCGGGGAATAAATATCTCCAACAAGAGAGAATCTAACCATCTCCCCTTGACATTCAACGACATTAGCATTGCTGAATTCCCCACCATCAACATCCTGGGGGTTACAATTGACCAGGAACTTAACTGGTCCAGCCATATAAATTCTGTGGTACAACAGCAGGTCAGAGGCTGGGAATTCTATGGCGAGTAACTCACCTCCTAACGCTCCAAAGCCTGTCCACTATCTATCAGGCACAAGTCAGGAGTGTTATGGAATACTGTCTACTTACCTGAATGGGTGTGGCTCCAACAACACTCAAGAAGCTCGACACCATCCAGGTCAAAGCAGCCTGCTTGACTGGCACCCCATCCACTAGATACAGTTCCTTCAGCACAGGGGCAGCAGTGTGTACCATCTACAAGATGCACTGCAACTACTGACCAAGCCTTCTTCGACAGCACCTTCTAAATCTGTGACCTCTACCACCTAGAAGGACCAGGGCAGCAGATACATGGGAACACGACCACCTGCAAATTTCCCTCCAAGCCATACACCATCCTGAATTGGAACTATATCGCCGTTCCTTCACTGTCGCTGGGTCAGAATTCTGGAATGCCCTTTCTAACAGCACTGTGGGTGTACCTACACATCAAGGACTGCAGCGGTTGAAACAGGTTGCTCATCACCACCTTCTCAAGCACAATTAAGGATGAACAATATATGCTGGCCTTGCCAGCGACGCCCAGATCCTATGGCAAAATTTTTAAAAAGAGGAAGGGAAGAGGATCTGGTGCAGCAATCATGGTGTGAGAAAAGAAATTGGGAAGGGGGAGAGGCAGGATACAACAGGGAGAAGATTTAGCAGTCACTGGGAGCGGCAAGGCTCAAACACAAGGGAAAAGTGAGGGTGCATGGGGAAACAGGGTAGATGCAGCTAAGATGCTTCCCCTGGTTGGGGAGTCTAGAACCAGGGGATGCAATTTCAAAATAAGGAGGAAGCCACTTAGGTCAGAGATGAGAGGGTTGTGAATCTTCAGAATTCTTTACCTCAGAGGGTTGTGGAAGTTCAGTCATTGAGTATGTTTAAAGTCGAGATTGGCAGATTTCTAAATACCAATGACATAAAGGGATATAGGGATCATGTGGGAAAAAGGCACTGAAGTGGATGATCAGCCATGATCATACTGAATGGAGGAGCAGGCACGATGGGCTGAATGGCCTACTCCTCTTCCAATGTTCCCACGTGTTGTCCCATGGCCATAACACCATAGACATATTGCAGCTATAAATCTCATCATTTGTGGGCTGGCAGCAGAAAATGCCCATGTAAATTCTCAGACTTGTTAAAATTCAACCAGTTCTTTAATATTTGCAGGGAAAGAAACCTGCCTCTTCCCCAGTCTGGGCCTACACCTGACTCCAGTTCCACACAACATGATTGACTCTTAATGCCCTCTGAAGTGGCCCCTAGTAAGTTACTTAGTTGTACATACAATCACTACCTCAAGAAGACTGCCACCTTCTCGGCAACCCTGGGTGACAATATGCTTCCTGACTTCCCAGTGTCACCCACATCTTGAGAACAAATTTAAAAAAAACTTGGCATTTTCCCACCCCTCATTGATGTCCCACCAGCTGCCACCTGAAATAATACAAGGGAGCTATCAGGCAGGGAGAGATGACACAGTTAGAATCAGAAGATATGAGAGAGAGAGAGAGAGGGAATGACTGAGAATATGAGGGAGAATAAGTAAGACAGACACAGAGAGAAAGAATAACTAGTCATAATAGCCAAGAGGAGAGAATGAGAGTGAGCAGATAAAGAGGCAGACAAATGTATATGGAGAACTTGAAGAGAGTTGAGAAAAAGATTCATCTGACTTGCTATGAAGAGCAGCTACGGGATAACCACGAAGCATTTTAATAAGAAAATTTAAGCAGCAAGTCGGTACTAATTCTTGCATTTAAATGAGTGGGAAAATTAATACGCAAGAATGATAAACACCCATGTATGTGAGTGAGGAAAGGGCTTGATGGATTGGGAGTGAGATGGGAATTAAAGAGAGGAAGTTAGATGGTGTGTTGAGAAAAACAGTGGTTGCACAGAGTGCAGCACAAACAGAGTGCAGAATTTGGGAATTTGGAGAGTGTGGAATTTTCTGGTAAGTAGTGGATGAGTATACCTCAACCTGAATTTTACTTTAACATTTTGAATTTAACTTAGAAATTTCAAGAGCTTAAAAGAAATGGCAAACTAGTCAACGGAAACTGCTTGTCAGTAAAAGTCAACTGTCAATCAGCTATTAAGTGACTGCCTGAATAATCAGTGTGAAGGAATCTGAATGAACACTTGTAATTTGAGTGTGGCTCAAAAGGGTGTAAACAGTATCCGCTCATGCACAGAGTGGTCGTAAATGGAGTGTAGCATAAACAGAGTGTAAAAGTTGGGAATTTGGTGCAGAAGGGATGCTTTTCTTGCCCCCAAAACTCGCAGTGGATTGTGTTAGCTTGAGGCAGTAAGTATTCAAGATTGTTTTCCAGTTTTTAGAGTTCAGTGCAAGCTAGTCTGCAGAAAAAGAAAAAACTCACAATGGATTAAAAAGTAGATATGAATGGGAAATGTGCATATGTTGAATAATTACTCTGCGTCAGTATTTACAGCAGAGGGAAGAGGTCAGCAGGACAGACATCCCAAAGAAACTTTTCAGGAACAGACTCAACTAAATTAACATAAGCAAGATAACTAATGAATAAATTAATGGCACTAAAAAGTGACAAATCCTCAGGACCAGATTGTTTCCACCCCAGGGAGAAGTAGGCGAGAACACTGTAGACGCCCTAACTATAATCTTCTAAAGTTCTCTCAATTTGGGAACCGTTCCTTTAGATTGGAAAATTGTGCCTATCACTCCACTATTTAGGAAAGATGACAGAGGGAAACCAGGAAATTATAGACCAGTTAAGCCTAATATCTGTCATCTGGAAATTGCTGGAGTCTTCAATTAAGGATAAGGTGACTGAACTTCTTGAAAATTTTCAGCTGATCAGAGAGAATCAGCATGGATTTGTAAAAGGTAGGTCTTGCCTCACGAATATGATTGAGTGGTTTGAAGAGGTGACTAAAGTAGTGGACAGGAGAATGTCTATGAATGTTATTTATATGGACTTCTAGAAGGCATCTGATAAAGTCCCTCATAAGAGACTATTAGCTAAAGTTGAAGCTCAGGGAATTGAAGATAAATTATTGAGCTGGTTAGAAAATTGGCTGAGTGGCAGGAGACAAAGAGTAGGGATAATGGATAGGTACTCTAATTGGCAGAATTGTGACTAGTGGTTTCCTGCAAGAATTTATTTTGGGACCTCAATTATTCACTTTATTCATTGGCGATTTAGATGATGGGACAGAAATTTGCTGATGACACAAATTGTACTGCGCTGTATTGTTCTATGTTCTATATCAATATAGGCAAATGTGAGGTCATCCACCTTAGACCTAAAAAAGATAGAGCAGGGCACTTTCTAAAAAAGCTAGAAACAGTGGAGGCCCAAAGAGACTTTGGGGGGGGGGGGGGGGGGGTGGAGGTCTAGGTACACAGATCATTAAAATGAAATGTATAAGTACAGAAAATAATCAGAGGTTAATGGAATAATGGCCTGAATGTCCATAGGACTAGAATACAAGGGGGTAGAAATCAGACCACACCAGGACTGTTGTGAGCAGTTCTGGACACCACACCTTAGGAAGGATATACTGGCTTTGGAAGGAGTGAAGCATATAATTACCAGAATGATACCTGGATTCCATGGGTTCAATTACGAGGAGAGATTACACAAACTAGGGTGGTATTCCCTGGAATTTAGACTAAAGAGCGAGTTGATGAAGTTTAGAAGTTTTTAAGGGGAACAGACAGTGTAGATTGGGAGAAACTATTGCCACTAATTGGGGAGCATAGGACTAGAAGGTACAGTCAAAAACTTAGAGCCAGGACTGAAATTAAGAAATACTTCTAATTGATGTGTACAAAAATATGAGGTGACTAGATAGAGTGGATAGGAAGGATCGATTTCCCTTAGCCGAGAGGTTAATAACTGGGGGCATAGATTTAAAGTAGAATTAGAGAGGGGTTGAGGAGAAATCTTTTTCACGCAGAAGGTGATAAGGGTCTGAAACTCATTAACTGAAAAGGTGGTAGAGGCAGAAACCCTCATCACATTTAAAAAGCACTTGGATATGTATTTAAAGTGCTATAAAAGGCTACAGACCAAGAGCTGGATAGTGAGATTAGGTTTGATATCTCTTTTTTGGCTGGCACAGACACAATGGCCAAATGGTCTCCTTCTGTGCCATAAATTTTCTTTATTTCTATGTTAATTTTAAATCTGAGATTGATAGATTTTTGTTAACATAAGGTATTAATGGATATGGGCAAAGGAGGATATATGGAGTTAAGTCACAGATTAGCCATGATCTCAACGAATGGCAAAACAGGCTTGAGAGGCTAAATAGAGGAAGATGTCAATCATGAGGAGAGAGATGGGGAATGAGCAATACCATCAAAAGAGAGGGGAGAGACCATCTAGAGAATGGTGATGCTAGGGAATGAGAAGAGGACAGACTGTTGAGAGAATGGTGATTCTGGGGATGAAGAGGAGGAGAGAAACTGCTGAGAGTGGTGGTACTGGGGAATGAGAGAAGACGAGAGACTGTTAAGAATGTTGGTATTGGGGAATGAGGGAACAGGAGAGACTGTCGTGAGAGCAGTGGTACTAGGAAATAAAGAGAAGGGGACGAAACTGTCAAGAGAGTGGTGTTATGTGGGGATGGAAAGATTGTTGAGAGAGTGGTGGTACTGGGGATAGACAAAAAGGGAGAGACTGGCGAGACAGCAGTGGTATTGGGGATGGAGTGAAGGGGAGAGACTGTCAAGAAAGTGGTGGTACCGAGGGATACAGAGACGGGGAGAGACTGTCAAGAGAGCGATGGTACTGGGGGATGAGGGATGGAGAGAAGGAAAGAGGCTTTTGAGAAAGCAGTGGTACTGGGGGATGAGGAATGGAGGCATGGATAGATATGAAGTTGGCTGAGTGACAGGAAACAGTAGTGGTGAATGGTTATTTTGCGCACTGGAGGAAAGTATATAGTGGGGTTCCCCAGGGATTGGCACTAGGACTACTGTTTTTCTTGATCTCCATTGATGACCAAGACTTGAGTGTACAGGGCACAATTTCAAAATTTGCAGATGACACAAAACTTGGAAGCATTGTGAACTGTGAGGAGGATAGTCATGGACTTCAAGAGGACATAGATAGGCTGGAGGAATGGGCAGACAAGTGGCAGATGAAGTATGAAAAGATACATTTTGATGGGAAGAATGAGGAGAGGCAATATAAATTAAAAAGTACAATTCTAAAGGTGGTTCAGGAGGACAGGGACCTGGGGGTATATATGCACAAATTGTTGAAGGTGGCAGGGCAGGTTGAGAAAGCAGTTAATAAGGCATATGGATCCTATGTTTTATAAATAGGGACATAGATTCAGTCTCATCTGCAGTATTATGTCCAATTCTGGGCACCACACTTTAGGAAAGATGTGAAGGCTTTAGAGAGGGTGCAGAAAAGATTTACGAGAATGGTTCCAGGGATGAAGGACTTCACCTACGTGGACAGATTCGAGAGGCTGAGGTTGTTCTCCTTAGAAAAGATTGAGAGGAGATTTGATAGAGGTATCCAAACTCATGAGGGGTCTAGGCAGAATAGATAGGGAGAAACTGTTCCCATTGGCGGAAGGGGGTTGAGATCCAGAGGACATTGATAGAAGGTGAATGACAAAAGAACAAACAGTGACATAAGGAAAGATGTTTTTGTGCAGTGAGTGGTTAGGATCTAGAATACACTGCCTGCGAGTGTGGTGGAGGCAAATTCAATCATGGCTTTCAAAAGGAACTTGGATAAGCAGCTGAAGAGAAAAATCTTCAGAGCTATGGGGAAAACTATAGGGAACCTTGGTTGACGAGGGATATTGAGGGTCTGGTCAGGACAAAGAAGGAGGCATATGTCAGGTATAGGCAGCTGGGATCAAGCGAGTCCCTCGAGGAGCATCGGAGATGTAGGACTACACTTAAGAAGGAAATTAGGAGGGTGAAAAGGGGCCATGAGATTTCCCTGGCAGATAAGATAAAGGAGAATCCTAAAAGATTCTATAAGTATATTAAGAGTAAAAGGGTAGCTCGGGAGAGAGTAGGTCCCCTTAAGGATCAGTGTGGTCATCTACGTGAGGAGCCACGGGAAATGGGTGAGGTCTTAAATGAATATTTCTCGTCCGTATTTACCGTGGAGAAGGTCATGGAAGCTAGTGAGTTCAAGGGAGGGAACAGCGATATCCTGGAGCATATCAACATTACAAAGGAGGTGTTGGAGGTTTTGAAGCGCATTAAAGGTGGATAAATCCCCAGGACCTGACCAGGTGTATCCTTGGATGCTATGGGAAGCAAGGGAGGAGATTGCTGGGGCCCTGGCAGAGATTTTTGTATCATTAACCACAGGTGAGGTACCGGAAGACTGGAGGATAGCTAATGTTATGCCTTTATTTAAGAAGGGCAGCAGGGATAAGCCAGGAAACTACAGGCCGGTGAGCCTTACATCAGTGGTGGGAAAGTTATTGGAAGGGATTCTGAGAGACAGGATTTATATGCATCTGGAAAAGCATGGTCTGATTAGGGATAGTCAGCATGGCTTTGTGTGTGGGAAATCATGTCTCACGAATTTGATTGAGTTTTTCGAAGAGGTGACCAAGAGGACTGACGAGGGCAGGGCGATGGACGTTGTCTACATGGACTTTAGCAAGGCCTTTGACAAGATCCCGCATGGTAGGCTGGTCCAGAAGGTTTGAACACATGGGATCCAGGGTGAGCTAGCAAATTGGATACAAAATTGGCTTAGTGATAGGAGACAGAGGGCTGTAGTGGAGGGTTGTTTTTCAGATTGGAGGCCGGTGACCAGTGGTGTGCCGCAGGGATCGGTGCTGGGCCCTCTGTTGTTTGTCATATATATTAATTTGAATGTAGGGGGCATGATTAGTAAGTTTGCAGATGACACCAAAATTGGTGGTATAGTGGACAGTGAAGAAGGTTGTCTAAGGTTACAACAGGATATAGATCAACTGGGAAAGTGGGCAAGGGATTGGCAAATTGAATTTAAGGCAGACAAGTGTGAAGTGATGCATTTTGGGAAGTTAAACCAGGGCAGGCCATATACAGTGAATGGCAGGACCCTGGGGAGTGTTCTTGAGCAGAGAGACCTTGGGGTGCAAGTACATAGTTCCATGAAAGTGGCAACACAGGTAGACAGGATGGTGAAGAAGGCGTATGGCATGCTTGCCTTCATCGGCTGAGGCATTGAGTACAAGAGTTGGGACGTCATATTACAGTTGTACATAACTTTGGTTAGGCCGCATTTGGAGTACTGTGTGCAGTTCTGGTCGCCGCACTACAGGAAAGATGTGATTAAGCTAGAGAGGGTGCAGAAAAGATTCACAAGGATGTTGCCTGGTTTGGAGGGCTTGAATAGGCTGGGTCTGTTTTCCCTGGAGCGAAGGAGGTTGAAAGGGGACATGATTGAGGTATATAAAATTATGAGAGGCATAGATAGGGTAGATATCCAGAGTCTGTTTCCCATGGTAGGGGTGACTAAAACTAGAGGGCATAGATTTAAGGTGAGAGGGAGGAGGTTTAAAGGGGATCAAAGGGATAAATTTTTCACACAAAGAATAGTGGGTATCTGGAATGAGCTGCCTGAGGACATGGTGGAGGCAGGAACAGTAGCAACATTTAAGAGGCATCTGGACAGGTACTTGAATGAGCAAGGCATAGAGGGATATGGAATTAATGCAGGCAGGTGGGATTAGCATAGATAGGCCTTATGGTCAGCATGGACGTGGTGGGCCGAAGGGCCTGTTTCTATGCTGTACGACTCTATGACTATGACTAAAAGGCAGGCCAGTGGCACTAGCTGATTTGCTCTTAGAGAGCTGGCACAGACATGACAGGCCAAATAGCCTCCTTCTGTGCTGTAACCATTCAATAATCCTAAGGGGAGAGACGGTTGAGGGTGTGTTGGTACTGAGGGATGCTGAGAAGGGCAAGAGATTTGAAAGCAGGATTGAGATAATTGAGAGGGGGATGACAGAAGATCAAAGGAGAGAAGATAAGCAGAGAGAGAAAAATGAGAGGTGATAACAATGTTGAAGGAAGGTAGACAATTAAGACATTGAGAAAGAGTGGAGAATAGAGAGGGGGAAAGGAACAAGTACGAGTGTGTTTGGGAGGCAGGCATTGGGGTGAAGGAAAGAAAAACATTAGAACAATGAAAGGATCACAGTGGCAGAGGAAGATTTTGGAATAACTGTGCCAGTTCAATCTTAGTCCCATACACAAACCCCAAGTACCTCACTGTCTTGTAATCACTCACAGCTGTTTATTTTTCTCTTGGGAGTTCCAAGTTTGTGAGCTCAGTGTCTGAAAACAAGCATGTAATTCACAATACCTTTCAGCTCAATCTCAAAAAGAGCTGCAATAACATTCACAACATGAATATAGATGAGGATGGTCTTTCAGCCCATCTTACCTCATTAATCCAAAAAAACCTACAACCCTCTGATCATGTCATCTAATAAACTACTGAAAGAGTCAGGTTTTAGACCTCCCTATTTTGAGTCTTCTATCTGATTCTTGTCTGTATGAAGAAATTCTTATAGATGTCATCCTAATTTTGATCTTCACCAATTTGAACCAGTTTGCCCTTGGCCTGTTGTTATTTAGCTTGAAGTATTGCTCCAGAATGACTTCCTCCACAAGGTAATTTTCCCGATAGCCTGCAAGGCTCAGTATTGCTAATCTACACTCCTATCTCACGCCTCTGATACTAGGGCTCAGCTTGTTACTCTTTGAACAGCCTCCAAGAATATTTCCTTGTACTTTGGTTAGCAAAGGCAGACACAGCCAGCAGCAAGCGAGGTTTTTGGATTTGGGAGTACAATAACTTGAATGGTGCAGTACTGAGCGAGCACTGCACTGTCAGAGCTGCCATCCTGTGGATAAGATGTTAAAAGCAGGTCTCAGTCTTCCTGGTCTAAAGGTTAAAAAAAATCCTATGAAAACTATTGGAGGAAAATCAGGTGGTACTCCTGGTGCCTTGGCCAACAATCCTCCATGAACCAACACCATCATAACAGAAACTCCACTTGTAACATGATTGGGAGGAGGTTGCTGAGAACAGAGAACCTTCTTAAGGGCAATTAAGGATGGGCAATAAATGTTGGCCTCTTCAACCCGAGTAGGGTGTCGATGAAACGCTGCAGGATGCCAGTATATAACTCGCCTCCACTCGGTCACGCATCAAAATGTCACACACAAGCCACCAGACCAAAGGGGCATGAAAACTCATTGGCATTACTCAATCTACAGTGTTATAAAACAGATGTGTGCATCACTTGCTCCAACTCAGAGATAAACATTCCCAATATTAAAATGTAAACAATTGGCAGCCACTGTTCCCTGTTATGACACTAGGTGTCCCCTCAATAGGATTCCCCATTGTTCAGTAAACAGCCACAGTTAGCTGTCACATTCCCAGTCAGGCCAGCAAATCCAATTCTATCACTAGATGGGGCTTCAGTGTCTCTGAAACCCAGAGGGCAGTGAGCACTGAAAAATGTTGATGCATTGCTGATTATTTACTCTTTCTCAAATTCCCAATTCTCTAGTCTTTGTCCATCTTTTAAAATAATCTAAATGTTAGTAACTAATAAATGACAATTGTATTTTCCATGTTAGGCCTCTTTCTGCTACCTACTGGTCTCGCCCCAGTCTTTTAATCTTTTCAATTAATAATCTTAGTATTTTAAAATGCCTTTCTTTAATCATCCTGACCCCTCCATTACCATCCCTGGTTGTGGCCTGTACCAGTGGCGGGCTTCATCTCCCAAAAGGGTGCTGGTGGTGGGTGGGGGGCTGGCGGGGAGTAGTACTCTACAGTGGGGTAGAAGTGGCCTTGGAGTACCTCACTATTGACTACACACCACATGAAATCTCATGGGTTCAGATCAAACAAAGGAAACTGCTCATTGATTACCCTCCACCCAGCTGAAAACTAGTACCTCTCCACATTGAACACCAGGAAGAAGCTCTGAGGAGAGCAAGGGTGCAAGATATACTCAGTAACAGACCTCAATGTCCTCCACCTAGACTTGTTTGGTGGCACCTCCACTGATCGAGATGGAGTCCTGAAGGCCACTGCTGTCAGACTGGGCCTGAGGGAGGTGGTGAAAGAACCTACACAAGGGAAGCATTCCAGCTAATTCCCTGATGTGGCCTCTACATGACCCTCCCAGTGTTTCTCAGCTTGTCAATCACACATTTACCTTGATGTGTAGTCAAACCATGGCTTCCTAGCTTTATATTTTTAAAAAAAGTCAAGACCATCCCCACTGTCCCACACCTGGTCTGCACATCACAATCTTTAAATTATTCATGAATATGTTGAGATGATCAGATAGATTTTAGATTCTGATTTCTAAATATAAATCTAATTATTTGAACTTTTTGCTGTTAAATGAGATGGCTGGTTATTTTAGTACTTTAATGAAGATTGATTTTCATATTTAACTCAAATAAATAGGATAAATGATTACATGTTATACTGAGTGAAACTGCCTACTTTCTTTTTTAAATCTCTAACAATAATTTCCAAACTGCAGGAATGAGACTCCACAGTTTCAGTTGTTCCCTTTCTGGACCAGAGAGGTTGAGTGGCATTGGCAAGAACATAAATCTTGGCATCAGAAAGGCCCTTATGCTGTAACGTACCAGCCCTAACTTTACGTGGTGATATTAGTGGGCCCAAAAGAAAGAATTAGTTGGCAATTAATGCACAAAGGCAGCAATTTCTTGAAACTTACAGCGAGGTTGAGTGTGAGCTGCCATTAACGTGAGGTTAACAGCACAAATCGTCCAGTAACTTGTGGCAATTGGCAAATCACGGGGAATCTCTTCCTCGCTACAAGTTGCTGGTCAATTTGCCCACTAATAATGGCACAGGGATTAAACTCACGGTTAAATCTGAGCCATTGATTCAGCTCATAGTACACCTGTACTTATCACAGTGCCTCATGGTATTGGAGTGCCATCTACAGCACACTTTACCCATTACCAGAGAAGCTTTTTACTCTTACTTTAGGATTCCCTATCACAAGAAACCAAAACCTATTGGAAAGATAAGTGTGTTAATGATGCACGCCATTATTGATGAGCTCTCCTCTCTCTTCCCCACTGGCCTCGAGAATCCAATGAGTTCTCCTCTCTCTCCATCACTGCCTTCAGGACTCCAATCAGCTTCTCCCTTTCTCTCTCCCCCTCACACTGGCCTCAGGGCTCCAATCAGTTTCTCCCTTTCTTTCCGTCACTGCCTTCAGGACTCCAATTGATGTCACTGGATTAGTAATCCAGAGCCCAGGCTAATGCTCTGGGGACATGGGTTCGAATCCCACCACAGTAGATGGTGAAATTTGAATTCAATTAATGAATCTGGAATTAAAAGCGAGTCTAATGATCACCATGAAGCCATTGTCGATTGTTGTAAAAAACCATCTGGTTCACTAACGTCCTTTAGAGAAGGAAATCTGCTGTCCTTACCTGGTCTGGCCTACACGTGACTCCAGACCCACATCAATGACTCTTAACTGCCCTCTGAAATGGCCACGCAAGCCACTCAGTTATCAAGGGATGGGCAACAAATGCTGGCCTAGTCAGCGACGCCCACATCCAACAAACGAATAAAAAAAAAATCAGCTTCTCCCTTTCTCCCTTCAGGACTCCAATCAGCTTCTCCCTTTCTCTCTCTCCATCACTGCCTTCAGGACTCCAATCAGCTTCTCCCTTTCTCCCTCACTGCCTTCAGGACTCCAATCAGCTTCTCCCTTTCTCTCTCTCACATAAGCAGTCGTGGTCCACATTGGTACCATGGACACAGGTAGGAGGAGGGATGTGGTCCTGTAGAAAGAGTTTAGTGAGCTAAGAAAGAAATTAGCAAGCAGGACCTCAAAAGAAGGAATCTACGGATTACTCCCAGTACCACGCGCCAATGAGTACAGGAATAGGAGGATAGTGCAGATGAAGGTGTGGCTGGAATGATAGTGCAGGAGGGAGGGCTTTAGATTCCTGGGACACAGAGACCAGTTCTGGAGAAGGTGGGACCTGTACAGGCTGGACGGGTTGCACCTGAACAGAGCTGGGACAAATTTCCTTTCGGCTGTTTTGCTAGTGCTATTGGGGAGTGTTTAAACTAACTTGGCAGGGGTGTGGCATCCAGGAGATAATACAAGAGAGGAACATCAAGGTACACAGAGAGTTGGAAGAGATAGATAGCACTAGAGTAGGAAATAGCAAAGTATTAGGTGGGCTCAGAGTGAGAGCGTAAGACAGTCCTAGAGAAGGGAGCAGTTCCTTTTTAGATGGGAGTGGACTGAGAACGACTACGAGGAATGCAAAGACAGGATTACAATGTATGTGCGTAAACACACACAGTGTGGTGAATAAGGTTGGTGAGCTACAAGCACAAATAGCAGTATGGAAATATGATGTTGCAGCAATAACAGAAACGTGGCTTAAAAATGGCGGGGATTGGGCGCTTAATATGCAAGGATATAAAGTGCTTAGAAGGAAAAAAAGGGAGGTGGGGCACCAGTCCTGATTTGGCAAGACATTGCAGTGCCGGAAAGGGAGCATGTCCTTGTAGGGGCAAGGACAGAATCTATTTGGTTAGAATTGAGGAGCAAAAAGGGTATGATCATGCTTCTAGGGGTATTCTATAGGTCTCCAAATGGTGAGAGAGAGATAGGGGAGCAAATCTGCAGGGAAATCACAGAGATGTGTAGGAACTGTAGAGTGGTGATATTGGGCGACTTTAGTTACCCAAATATCAATTGCGATAATGTTACAGTAAAGAGAAAGAAGTGGGAGGAATTTCTGAAATATGTTTAGGAGAACTTCCTTGATCAATATGTTCTCAGCCCAACTAGAAAAGAGGTATTGCTGGATCTGGTGCTGGGAAATGAGGTGGGCCAAGTGGACCAAGTATTTGTGGGGATCACTTGGGTAACAGTGATCATCGTATCATAAGGTTTCAACTAGTAATGCAGAAAAACAGGAACAAAATAAAGTAGAATGTCTAGATTGGAAGAGGGCTAATTTCAACGCAATGAAAAAGGATCTAAGCCAGGGTAGAATGGAACAAAAGACTGGCAGGAAGAGCTGTATCAGAACAATGGGTTATCTTTAAGGAAGAGATGCTTCAGGTACAGGCTAGGTACATTCCAACAAGGGTGAAAGGTAGGGGAACCAAGAACAAGGCTCCTTGGTTGACGAGGGAGATAGAGATGACGATGAAAGAAAAAACGGTGAATGATACATGTCAGATGAACTCATCAAGTGAGAACCAATAAGTTGAGAGGGAAGGTGAAGACGAAAATAAGACTGGCAAAGAAAATATGAAAACAGAATGGCAGTCAACTTAAAAGGGAACCCAAAGATCTTCTACCAGCATGTAAACAGTAAGCGAGTAGTAAGAGGAGGAGTGGGGCCTAATAGGGACAGGGAGGGTAATGTACGTTTAAAGGCGCAGGACAAGACTAATATACTTAATGAGTAATAAAAGCAAAATACTACAGATGCTGGAAATCTGAAATAAAAACAAGAAATGTTGGAAATACTCAGCAGGTCTGGCAGCATCTGTGAAGAGAGAAGCAGAGTTAACGTTTCGGGTCAGTGACCCTTCTTACTTAATGAGTACTTTGTAACAGTGTTCACTAAGAAAATGGAGGCTGACAAAATATTAGTAGAAGCAGAGACAGTGGAGGCAATGTATAAGATAAAAATTGAGAGGCGGGAGGTACTAAAAAGGCTGGCTATGCTGAGAACATAAGAACATAAGAAATAGGAGCAGGAGTAGGCCATTCAACCCCTCAAGCCTGCCCCGCCATTCAACAAGATCATGGCTGATCTGTCCCAGGCCTCAATTCCTCTTTCGGGCCATTTCCCTGTTCCCTGTTATTAATTCCCCAGTCTCATCCTCCAAGGGTCCCATACTTACTTTAGCTACTCTCTTCCTTTTAATATACCCGCAGAAGCTCTTACTGTTTATTTTTCTATTTCTTGGCCAATTTATCTCATAATCAATTTTCTCCCTCTTTATTAGTTTTTTAGTCATCCGATGCTGGTTTCTAAAAACTTCCCAATCCTCTGGCCTATCACTCGTTTTTGCCACATTGCACGCCTTTGTTTTTGATTTGATACTCTCCTTAACTTCCTTTGTTATCTGGGGTGGTTCATCGTTCTCTTTGACTCCTTCCTTCTGACCGGAATAAATGTTTGCTGAGTGTTATGAAATATCTGCTTAAAAGTCTGCCACTGCTCATCTACTGACTTCCCCTGTAGTCTTTCTTCCCAGCCTGCTTTAGACAACTCTTTCTTCATACCTCTGTAATTGCCCTTGTTTAAATTGAAGCTTGATGAAGTAACAGAGAAGGTTGATGAAGAGAATGCAGTGGTTGTTGATCATATGGATTTTAAGAAAGCATTTGATAAGGTACCACATAAAAGGCTGTTTAAGAAGATTGAAGCTTATGGAATAGGAGGGTCAGTATCCAACTGGGTAAAAATTTGACTTATGGACAGAAAACAGCGAGTCATAGCAAACGATTGCTGTTCAGACTGCAGGATGGTAGACAGTGGTGTTCCCCAAGGGTTAGTCCTGAGACTACTGCTTTTTTTTTATAACACCGAACTTGGAGGTGCAGCAAACAGTGAGGATAATATGAACTGCCTGCAACGGCACATTGATAGGCTAGCAGAATGGGCTGAGAGGGGGCAGATGGAATTTAATACTGACAAGTGTGAGGTGATGCATTTTGGCAGAAGGTATAGGGAGACACAATATATACTTAATGGCACAGTTCTAAAGAGTGTGCAGGAATAGAGGGACCTGGGGGTGCATGCGCATAGATCTTACATATGAACATACGAAATAGGAGAAGGCCACTCGACCCTTGAGCTTGCTCTGCTGTTCACGGAATCATACAGTGCAGAAGAGGCCCTTCGAGTCTGCACTGATGCATTAAAGACACCTGACCTGTCTACCTAATCCCATTTGCCAGCACTTAGCCCATAGCCTTGAATGTTATGACGTGCCAAGTGCTCATCCAGGTACTTTATAAAGGATGTGAGGCAACCCGCCTCTACCACCCTCCCAGGCAGGGCATTCCAGACCGTCACCACCCTCTGGGTAAAAAAGTTCTTCCTCAAATCCCCCTTAAACCTCCCGCCCCTCACCTTAAACTTGTGTCCCCTCGTAACTGACCCTTCAACTAAGGGGAACAGCTGCTCCCTATCCACCCTGTCCATGCCCTCATAATCTTGTACACCTCGATCAGGTCACCCCTCAGTCTTCTCTGCTCCAGTGAAAACAACCCAAGCCTATCCAACCTCTCTTCATAGCTTAAATGTTCCATCCCAGGCAACATCCTGGTGAATCGCCTCTGCACCCACTCCAATGCAATCACATCCTTCCTATAATGTGGCGACCAGAATTGCACACAGTACTCCAGCTGTGGCCTTACCAAAGTTCTGTACAACTCCAACATGACCTCCCTGCTTTTGTAATCTATGCCTCGATTGATAAAGGCAAGTGTCCCATATGCCTTTTTCACCACCCTATTAACCTGCCCTTCTGCCTTCAGAGATCTATGGACAAACACGCCAAAGTCCCTTTGTTCCTCGGAACTTAGTAGCAAAGATGGCAGCTGCTCCCCCTGTGTGTGCGTCTCTCTCGCCCCGGAATATAACAAGAACCAGCTATGGCTGGGAGACCCCCTCCAAGCCTACAGACCGCTACAGCCATCAACCAAGGGAAGAGGAACAACAACCAATTCTGCATTCAGGAACCCTGAGCAAAGCAAGTCAACCACAGTGCACTTGGACAAGTGAGGACTTCAAGACTACTGTTGCTGGAGTGAAGAAAGGACTTGTTCAAAAAAAAAACCACCACACACTTGGCTGGAAAAACATCTGCATACTAACAGACAGTGCTTGGAGAGACAATGGACTATTCCCTGGTCCACTTAACCCAAAATGGGCTGTGATCACCAGACATTGAAGGTGAGGACGCTCACATTCCAGGATGACTGCTAAGATGGCTGAATCCACAAACAGAAGTGGTCAAAACCAGCTGGTCACATGTCTAACCTGCTGGGCAACCTGGGATTTTTTGAATTGTGCCACAGAGACAGGCAGAAGGTTGCTTGAACTGGAACCTGGAGCAAGCAAGCCTCTCTCTCTCACTTTCTCCCAAGCCACCGGACCCAAGGAAGGCACGTAAACCTCAAGAGAGAAAAAGACTCCAACCTTGAAACAAATTGAAGCGTGAACTGGGCCCCAAAGAATTGCAAGTCTGATCAAAGACTTCACAGCAAACTCAAAGGACAGTAAAATAGAAAATTATCTATTTCCTCAAACCTTTCCCCTTTATTCTTTTCTACTTTTCTACTTTTCTGTCTCTAGCTTTGTGTGTGTTTATTGTGCATGCACGCTAGCGTGGTCACGTCACACATTCATAGTCGTTAACCGGATTAGAGTTTAAGATTAATAAACTTCTACCTTTCTTGTTTACTATCTAAGAACACCTGTTTGAATTGATTTATTTGCCTTGCAATTGGAGCAGTGAACAAGGATTCACTGAGGGGAAGCTAAAAACAGTGTTTTTAAAATTAAACCCTGTTACGGTTAAACCAGGCAGAGGCCGAGAGGGAACTCCCAGATTCCTTCTTAGCTGGTCGTAACACTGTATTTAAGTACCATTTATTTTGGACTTTAATCCAACCACCAAATCTACATATGAACATACGAATTAGAAGCAGAAGTAGGCCATTCGGCCCCTTGAGCCTGCTTCGCCATTCAAAAAGATCATGGCTGATCTGTTTCGAATTCTACACTCCCAGCTACCCCCGATAACCTTTGATTCCCTTGTCAAACAAGAATCTATCTACCTCCGCCTTAAAAATATTCAATGACTCCGCCTCCACCACCTTCTGAGGCAGAGAGTTCCAAAGTCGCACAACCCTATGAGAGAAAAAAATTCTTCTCATCTCTGTCCTAAAAGGGCGACCCCTAATTTTAAAACGGTGTCCCTTGCTCTGGACTCACCCACAACAGGAAATATCCTTTCCACATCCACCTTGTCAAGACCGTTCAGGATCTTATATACGTCAATCAAGTCTCCCCTCACTCTTCTAAACTCCAGTGAAAACAAGCCCAGTCTGTCCAACCTTCCCTCATAAGACAACTCGCTCATTCCAGGTTTCAATCCAGTAAACCTCCTCTGAACTGTCTCCAATGCATTTACATCCTTCCTTAAATAAGGAGATCAAAATTGCACACAGTATTTGAGATGTGGTCTCAACCAATGCCCTGTATAACTGAAGCATAACATCCTTACTTTTATTTTCAATTCCTCTCATAATAAAGGATAGCATTCTATTAGCCTTCTTTATGGCTTGCTGTACCTGCATACTAACTTTTTGTGACTCATGGACTAGAACACCCAGATCCCTCTGCACCTCAGAATTCTGCAGTCGTTCTCTGTTTAAGTAATACTCTGCTTGTTTATTCTTCCTGCCAATTTTCCCACATTATACTCCATCTGCCAGATTTTTGCCCACTCACTCACCCTATCTCTATTGGTTTGGAAATTTATGGCTTCTTCACAACATACTTTCCTGCCTATCTTTGTGTCATCCTCAAATTTAGCTACCATGCTATCACTCCCCTCATCTAAGTCTTGATATGAATTGTAAAAAGTTGAGGTCCCAGCACAGACCCCTGCGGGACTCCACTCATCACATCCCGCCACTCAGAAAAGGACCCATTTATGCATACTCTCTGTTTTCTGCCAGCCAGCCAATCTTCTATCCACGCTAATATGTTACCCCCTACACCATGAGCTCCTACTTTGCGCAATAACCTTTTATGTGGCACCTTGTCAAATGCCTTCTGGAAATCCAAGTACAGTACTTGAACGGGCTCCCCTTTATCCACAGCACATGCTACTCCTTCAAAGAACTCCAATAAATTGGTTAAACATGCTTTCCCTTTCACAAAACCATGCTGACTATTCTCGATTACCTTGGTTTTTCTAAGTGCCTAGCTATAACCTCTTTAATGATTGATTCTAACACTTTCCCCATGACAGATGTCAAGCTAACTAGTCTATCGTTACCTGCTTTCTGCCTCCCACCCTACTTTCCAGACTGATGAAACCTTTCCAGAATCCAGCGAATTTTGAAAAATTAACACCAACGTATCTACTACCTCATTAGCCACCTCTATTAGTACCCTAGGATGAAGTCCATTAGGAACTGGAGACTTGTCAGCTCGCAGCTCCATCAATTTGCTCAGTACCACTTCCCTGGTGATTGTAATTTCACCAAGTTCCTCTCTTCCTTCCATCTTCTGATTTACAGCTATTACTGGAATGTATTTTGTATCCTCTATAGTGAAGACAGAAGCAAAATATTTGTTCATTTTGTCCACCATTTCCTTATTATCTATTAACTCCCCATTCTCACTCTTGTCATGCTAGGCCCCCACCTGCCAAGAATGAGGCACATTAATTTTGTCATGAACATTGATTTTAAACTGTTGCTGGAGCGTGGAAATGACTTGTTAAACAGATCTGCTATGGCTGGTAAAGGTATTTGCATATTAACAGATAGTGCTTGGAAGGACAAAGGACCATTCCCTGACACATTCAACCCACAATGGACCTTGGTCAGCAGGTATTGTGTGTAAGAGGAGCATGCCAGAAACTAATAAGGTGATACAATCCAGGACTGGTTAGACCAGCTGGTCACATGAATAAATGGCTGTTACAGGGTTTTTTGAAGTAGCCACAGAGAGTTTGAACTCATATAAAAGACTGTTCGCTCCTGGACTGAGAAAATCTCTCCTGTCTGCTCCCATCTCTTTCTCACAAGCCTCTGAATCCACTGAAAACACATGAACCCCAAGAAAGAAAAGTCTCCTACAACGAACAAGGTTTAAGAAGGGTCACTGACCCGAAACGTTAACTCTGCTTCTCTTTCCACAGATGCTGCCAGACCTGCTGAGTGAATCCAGCATTTCTTGTTTTTGTTTAAGAAAACTGGGTCCCAACGAAAAGGCAGATCTACAATCAAGGACTCTACAGTGAGCTTGAAGAATTGTAACATAAGCTCTTCAGATATTGCCTCAAACTTTTCCACTTTATTTTTCTTCTGCTCTTTTCTGTCTCTATTTGCATGCGTGTATCGCGTATGCTAGCGTGGGCACGTCGTGTATCCATAGGCGTCAAGCGAATTAGAGCTTAAGTTTAATAAATTTCAAGTTTTTGTCATTGAATCTAAGAAAACCTGTTTGGGTTTCTTGGCATTATAATTTGGAAAGTGGTGAACAAGGATTAACCAAGGTGGGGGCGGGGGTGGGGGGTGCTAAAAACATTGTGTGTTAAAAATTAAATCCTGTTACGGTCAGACCAGGTGAAGGCTGAGAGGGACCCCTAGATACCTTTCTCACTTGGTCATAACAGAAATTTGGGGGCTACTGTCCTGGATTTTACCCACAAAGGTGAGGACACGCACATTCCAGGGTGACTGCTAAGATGGCAGAATCCACTAACACAAGTGGTCAAAACCAGCTAGTCACATGACTAACCTGCTGGGCAACCTGGAGTTTTTTGAATTGTGCCACAGAGAAAGGCAGAAGGTTGCTTGAACTGGAACCTGGAGCAAGTAAGCCTCTCTCTCTCGCTTTCTCCCAAGCCACTGGACCCCCGGAAGACACGTAAACCTCAAGAGAGAAAAGACTCCAACCCTGAAACTAGTTGAAGCGTGAACTGGACCCCAACGAATTGCAAGTCTGACTGGTAACCAGAGAGTTCACAGCAAACTCAAAGGACAATAAAATAGAAACCCATCTATTGCCTCAAACCTTTCCCCTTTATTCTTTTCTACTTTTCTGTCTCTATCTTCGTGTGTGTTTATCGTGTATGCATGCTAGCGTGATCGCGTCACATATTCGTAGTCATTAACCGGATTAGAGTTTAAGATTAATAAACTTCTACCTTTCTTATCTAATTTTAACAATATCTAAGAAAACCTGCCTGAATTAATTTCTTTGCCTTATAATTGGAAAGTGGTGGACAAGAATTCACGAAGGGGGAGCTAAAACATGGTATTTAAAAAAAAATTAAACCATGTTACAGTTAAATCAGGTAAAGGCTGAAAGGGAACCCCTAGACCCCTCTCACCTGGTCATAACAGAAATTTGGGGGCTACCGTCCTAGATTTTACCCACAGACAAATGAGAAATTGGAAGTGGGAAGCCAAATTGTTCCCAATCAAAAAAGAGAAAAGATTTCAATACAGGTTTTCTTGCAGTTGTGTGTGATTAAATACGAACATGTCTGCAACTGAAGCTAGTAGCTCCCCAAGCCAGGCTGAAGTAACTTGGGATAATTTAAAAGCACTGTCTATGGAGGAGTTGAGGAAAATGGCTGAGCAGTGTGGGATCACTGTACGTGGCAAGGTTAGGAAATCTGAACCCCTAAGACTAGTGACCAACTATTTTTCCCTTGAATCTGAGGAAGCAGAAGCAGTGTTAGAAGTAGACCCCGACCGGGTATGGCTAGCAAAGCTACAATTGTAACAGAGGAAACTTGAATTAGACATCAAAGAGAGAGAGAGGCAGGAGAGGGAGAAAGAAAGAGCCTTCCAGAAGGAATGTGAAGAAAAAGATAGCAGAAAGAAAAAGAGGAGAGAAAGAGAGAAAACCTTCCAGAAAGAATGCAAAGACAGCTAAGGTGTCTTGAATTAACTAGAAGGAGACAGAGTAACCCCAGTAAAAGTATGGTCAATATGGAGGAGCGTAATTCAGGGGTGGGTACAAAATTGTTAAAGCTAGCTCAACTAATTCCAAAATTCAATGAGGAGGCATCTAAAATGGCCAGCTGAAACCTGGCCTCTTTTATTACAAAGCAAGCTAACCAGAAAAGCCCATGAGGTTTATTCCCTATTGTCAGATGAGAGTTCATCAAATTATGAACTGACAAAAAATTCTATCCTTGAGGCATATGAATTAGTACCCGAAGCCTGTCGCCAAAAGTTTAGAATCCTCAAGAAGCAAGCTAATCAAACTTACCTGGAGTTTGAAAGTAAGCAAGCAGCTGGCTTTTGACCAGTGGCCGAGGGCTCTTAAAGTACAGCTCAGCAATGAGAATCTCAGAGGTAATTCTGTTAGTGGACTTTAAACACTCTCTCCCACTCTCCATAAAGACCCATGTAGAGGAGCTGCGGGTTCAAAGAGCCCAGTAGGCGGCCGTTATGGCCGATGAGTTTGCTTTAATTTATAAGTCAGCTTCCCAGGGGAGAATCTTTCCTGGTCACCCCCACAAATCTGAAAAGGACAAAGGGTGGGAAAGTGGCAGGAGCCCAAACAGTCCTGGGAGAGAAAGGAAAGCAGGAGACACAGGGGCCCTCCTCTAGTCAAAAGGGAAGGTGCTGTGAGCAAGAGTGAGACCCGGTGACCTGTGTGCTTCCATTGTAATAAAGCAGGGCATTTAAAAGCTGACTGCTGTAAACTAAAGGGAAAACCTGTAGGGTTAATCAGGGCACACCTGCTTAGTGAAGTAGGAAACCTGATGGAAAGCACAGCAGAACAAGCTGTGGCTTTATCTGCAGTGAGAGTGAGACCCAGGAAGCTTAGTACTGCAAGTGCAGGAAAAGTTAATAGGATTCCTGAAGGTTATCAGGGTTTTGTGTCTGAAGGGAGAGTAATCCCATATCTCGAGGGGCAAGTAATCCCATAGTAATTCTCAGGGGCACAGGGGCCACTAGATCCATTTAACTGGGAAAAGGCCTGACCTTTTTCCCAGAGAGTACAGTGAACACCAGAATGGTGGTGAATGGTATTGGAGGGCAGTGTATGCTGTACCTTTACACTGGGTGCACCTGTAGTGCGAGATAGTTTTGGGACTGGTGACCGTTGGGATTGTCCCTAGTTTGCCTGTGGATGGGGTTGACCTGTTCCTAGATAATGATCTGCTGGGGGTGAAGGTGCTAGCACCCCCAATAGTGAAAGAAAGATCGCAGGAGGTCAGAGAGACAGGGCAGTGGCAGGAGATGGACCCCTGCAGTTTCCCTGAATGTGTAGTGGATCAGGCCATGATCAAACCAGCTCCCCCAGAGGAACTGGCACTGTAGGCAGATGACCAGGTTTGTCTGTCTGAGACTTTCTTTGGAAAGTTCGGAGACACAAGGAATGAATTAAATGGATTTTCCCTGGAGGCTCAGTGGACCAACCCAGTATTGAGAGATTTAGCTCTGGCTGCCCAATCTGAAAGTGAAGCAGAGGGAGTCCTTGATTGCTATTATTTAAAGATTGAAGTACTGATGAGGAAATGGGAGCTCTCCTCACAGGCCTGAGAGCAAGGAGTGGACAGTAGTTTACCAGTTAGTGGTGCCACAGAGGTATTGGAGAGAAACATTAAGAAGGGCCCACGAGACTAGAGTGGCTGTACATGCCGGTATACGAAAGACCAAGGCCTGCATAAGACAGCAGTTTAACTGGCCAAAGATGTGGTGGAATACCGCAGGAGTTGTCACATGTGCCAGGTTGAGGGGAAACCCCACCCTACAGTGAAACCTGCATCCCTAAGTCCTGTACCAGTGTTAGGAAGACCCTCCAGCAGAGCGTTGGTGAACTGAAAGGGACCCCTGCAGAGAACAAAAGGGCACAGGCAGGCACAAGGCCGGCAAAAGGTTAGGAAGGGAAGGGAAAAAAGCAACCAAGAGGGCAGGTTATAGGAACTCCGCGTGGAATCCCGGATGAAAACCCCTACTGTCTGGTCAGCTAAACCTGAAAAATTTTAAAAGTTAGACCTCACATCTTCCTATGTAAATGCAGACACTAGAAGCACCCCACCAGAGTTGCTAACAGCATCTACAGGAACTTGCAGAGACAAAGAAGGACCTCTGGGGACAGAGAAACCGTGAGGGTGATGCTTCACCTAGTCAAGGTGCCACAGGAGAGTGCAGTACAGTTTACACAAATACCTGCAGGCAGGATTGTCCCAGAGGACAAAGGGGAGATTAGCAAAGAATCCTCCCCCACAGTCAGAAAAAAAGCAAACCACCCATCCCCTGAAGTCAAAAGCCTTTGCATGACTCAGCAAAGCACTGAATGTTCAGGATGGACCCACCCACAACTGACTCTCCTGAAAAAAAAATGCCAACTGAGGGCTAATTAAACTTAACCATCTTAAAGATGCAAGGCAGCCATGGAAATGGGCGAACTGAAGAAAAGCTTCCCCAAAGAACCACATATTTATTGGGATGCCAAAAAGGGGGCAATTAAAGCAGCACTGGCACCAAGAAAAGACAGGCTGTAATAATTTTTAGGATTGATGAATGAATGGGAATGAATGAGAGAACTGCATGTTTTATTTTGTGTCTTATATTTTCTCTAGACCTTTTTAATGAAATGCGCTTTTCTCAAAGCGCGTTTCATTCCACTGGATGTGGAGGTGTCATGCTAGGCCCCCACCTGCCAAGAATGAAGCACATTAATTTTGTCATGATCATTGATTTTAAACTATTGCTGGAGTATGGAAATGACTTGTTAAATAGATCAGCCGTGGCTGGAAAAGACACTTGCATATTAACAGACAGTGCTTGGAAGGACAAAGGACCATTCCCTGACACATTCGACCCACAATGGACCTTGATCAGCAGATATTGTAAGAGGAGCATTCCAGAGGCTGCTAAGGTGACACAATCCAGGACTGGTTAGACCAGCTGGTCACATGTTACAGGGTTTTTTGAACGAGCTATAGAGAGTTTGAACTCATATAAAAGACTGTTTGCTCCTGGACTGAAAAGATCTCTCCTGTCTGCTCCCATCTCTTTCTCACAAGCCTCTGAATCCACTGAAGGCACATGAACCCCAAGAGAGAAAAGTCTCCTACAGTGAACAAGGTTTAAGAAGAACGCTGGGCCACAACTAAAAGCAAGATCTACCTACAATCAAGGACTCTACAGTGAGCTCGAAGAATTGTAACATAAACTCTTCAGATATTGCCTCAAACTTTTCCACTTTATTTTTCTTCTGCTCTTTTCTGTCTCTATTTGCATGTGTGTCGCGTATGCATGGTAGCGTGGGCGCGTCGTGTATCTGTAAGCGTCAACCTAATTAGATCTTAAGTTCAAGCTAAATAAATTTCAACTTTTCGTCTTTAAACCTCAGAAAACCTGTTTGTGCTGGTTTCTTTGCCTTATAATTGGATATCGGTGAACAAGGATTCACCAAGGGGGAGCTAAAAACATGGTGTGTTAAAAATGAAACCCTGTTACAGAATGACCAGGTGAAGGCTGAAAGGGAACCCCAGACATCTTACTCACCTGGTCGTAACACTCTCTAGAGGACCAACACTCACTTTACTTACTCTTTTCCTTTTTAAATACCTGTAGAGACTGTTGCTATCCGTTTTTACATTTCCAGCTAGCTTCCTGTCGTACTCTAATTTCTTTCTCCTGATTAACCTTTTAGTCATTCTCTGCTGTTCTTTATATTCTAACCAATCATCTGACCTGCCACTCATTTTTGCGCAATTATATGCTTTTTCCTTAAGTTTGATGCTTTCCTTAACTTCTTTAGTTAACCACGGATGGTGGGTCCTCCCCTTAGAATTTTTCTTCATAGTAGAAATATACTTATCCTCTGAGTACTCTGAAATATTCCCTTAAATGTCTGCCACTGCTTCGCTATTGATGTATCTCCTAGCCTAGTAACCCAGTTCACTTCAGCTAGCTCAGCTTTCATGCCCACATAGTTGCCCTTATTTAAGTTTAAAATACTACTCTTAGACCCACTCATCTCGCTTTCAAATTCGATGTAAAATTCAATCATATTGTGGTCACTGCTACCTTGAGGTGCCTTTACTCTGAGGTCATTAGTTAATCCTGTCACATTACACAATACCAAGTCGAATATAACCTGCTCTCTGGTTGGTTCCAGAACGTGCTTTCTCGAAAGTCTTCTATGAACTCCTCATCCAGGCTACTATTGCCAGTCTGATTTTCCCATTTATATGTAGATTAAATCACCCACGATTATTGCTGTCCCTTTATCACAAGCATCCAATATTTCTTCTTGTTTGTATACTTCGTCCTACATTGTGGTTACTGTTCGGGGGCCTGCAGACTACTCCCGCTAGTGACTTCTTTCTCCCTACTGTTCCTCATCTCCACCCAAACTGATTCTACATCTTGATCTCCTGAACCAAGGTCATCTCTAACTATTGCACCAGTGCCATCCTTGATTAACAGTGCTACCCATCCACCTTTACCTAGCTTCCTATTCTTCTTGAATGTCATATACTGCTCAATATTCAGGCTCCAATCCTCGTCATCCTGCAGACACGTCTCTGTAATGGCTATCAGATCACATTTATTAACTTCAATGTGCACTATCAGCTCGTCTACTTTGTTATGAATGCTACGTGCATTCAGGTACAGAGCCTTTAGGTTTGTATTTTTGCTATCTTCGTAACATCTAGTCTTGACTGTTGGTGTGTTCTTAGATTTTTTTCTCTCTGTCCCTTTCTGCCATTCTCTGACCTTTATTTCCCATATTACTATTTTGCTCCTGCCTTGACTCTACCCCTTGGTTTGCTACATTTGCCCAGGCTTGATCCCTCACCCCTCCTTGTTTAGTTTAAAGCCCTCTCTACTTCCCTAGTTATACAGTTTGCTAAATCACTGGTCCCAGCATGGTTCAGGTGCAGTCCGTCCCAACGGTTCAGCCCCCACTTTCCCCAGTATTGGTGCCAGTGCTCCATAAACCGAAACCCACTTCTCTCACACCAGTCTTTGAGCCACATATTCATTTCACTAATCTTATGTGCTCTCTGCCAATTGGCACGTGGCTCAGGTAATAATACAGAGATTATTACCCTTGAGGTTCTGCTCTTCAATTTGGTGCCTAACTAGTGGTAGGCCAGAGATTGGGAATTTTTTAGAAACCAGCAGCGGATGACTAAAAAGATAATAAAGAGGGAGAAAATTGATTCTGAAAGTAAATTGGCAAGATATATTAAACCAAACAGCAAAAGCTTCTACAGGTATATAAAAAGAAAGAGAGTAGCTAAAGTGAGCGTGGGACCCTTGGAGGATGCGACTGGAGAATTGATAACGGGGAACAGGGAAATGGCAGATAATTTAAACCAATATTTTGCATCAGTCTTCACGGTGGAGGACACTAGAAACATCCCACAGATATCAGATAAGCAAGGAGCTAATGGGAGGAAAGATCTTGTAACAGTCTCTATCACGAGGGACAAAGTATTTGACAAACTAAGTGGACTAAAGGCAGACAGTTTGCCAGGACCTGTTGGCCTACATCCAAGGATTTTAAAGGAAGTGGCTGCAGAGATAGTGGAGGCGTTGGTCGAAATATTCCAGAACTCACTAGATTCCAGGAGGGTCCCAGCAGATTGGAAAACCGCTAATGTGATGCCCCTGTTCAAGAAGGGAGGGAGACAAAAGGCAGGAAACTATATGTCAGTCAGCCTAACATCGGTTATTGGGAAAATGCTAGTGTCCATTATTAAGGAAGAAATAGCAGGACAAAAGCTTAATGCAATCAAACAGAGTCTACATGGTTTTGTGAAAGGGAAATCATGTTTGACAAATTTGCTAGAGTTCTTTGAGGATATAACAAGCAGAGTTGATAAAGGGGAACTGGTAAATGCAGTGTATTTAGATTTCCAGAAGGCATTTGATAAGGTGCCACATAAAAGATTATTGCACAAGATAGGAGCTCACGGTATTGGGGGTAATGTATTAGCATGGATTGAGGATTGGTTAACTCACAGAAGACAGAGACTCGGGATTAATGGGTCTTTTTCAGGTTGGAAAGACATAACTCATGGTGTGCCACAAGGATCAGTCTTAGGGCCTCAATTATTTACTATCTTGTCGTGTTACAACTGTACAGGGTGTTGGGGAGGCCGCACATGGAATACTGTGTACAGTTTTGGTCCCCATATTTAAGAAAGAATATACTGGCATTGGAGGCAGTTCGAAAGAAATTCACTAGGTTGATTCGTGGAATGAAGGGGTTGAGTTATCAAGAACAGCTAAACAGGTTAGGCTTTTATTCATTAGAGTTTAGAAGAATGAAAAGTGATCTTACTGAAACGTACAACATTCTGAGGGGGCTTGACAGGGTAGATGTTGAGAAGATGCTTCCATTAGTGGGGGAATCTCGAACTAGGGAACATAGTTACAGAATAAGGGGACACTCATTTAAAACTGAGATGTGAAGGAATTTCTTCTCTTTGGAGAAGAATGTCTGGAATTCTCTACCCAAAGAGTTGTGGAGGTTAGATCACTGAAAGTATTTAAAGAGGCAGATAGATTTTTGAAATATCAGGGAGTTGAGGGCCATGAGGAGCTGGCACGAAAGAGGAGTTGAGGTCTGGGGCAGATCTTACTGAATGGCGGGGCAGGTTTGAGGGGCTGAATGACCTACTCCTGCTCCTATTTCTTATGTTCTAGCTCCTCATACTGTCTAAGCAGAACCTCTTTGAGTCCTACCTATGTCGTTGGTACCTACATGGACCACAACAACTGGATCCTCCCCTCCCACTCCAAGTTACTGTCCAGCCCTGAGCAGATGTCCCAAACCCTAGCACCAAGTAGGCACCACAGCCTTCTGGACTCACGCTCTTGGCTGCACAGAACAGTGTCAAAACCCCTCACTATACTATCCCCTACTACCACTACATTCCTTTTTTGCTCCCCCCACTTGAATGGCTTTCTGTACCACAGTGCCATGACCAGTCTGCTCATCCACTTTGCAGACCTCGCTTTCATCCACACAGGTTGAGAGCACCTCAAACCTGTTTGACAATAGCAAATTCTGAGGCTCCTCCACTAATGTCTGCTTGGTTCCGTTACCTGCCTCACTCACGGTCACATCACTACCGACCAAAACAAATGACCCTGTTCTAAGAGGTGTGACTGTCTTCTGGAACCAGGTGTCCAGGTATTTCCCCCTCCCTTACATTGTGCAGTGTTTGCAGTTCGGCTTCCAGATCAATAATCCTGTTTCGGAATTCCTGCGGCTGCTTACACTTTCTGCAAATGTATTCGTCCTGGATCACCTTGGCATCCAAAAGCTCCCATACCACAGTTGCAACATAACACCTGTCCTGCCATAGTTATTTATGTTATTAGTAATTGAAGTAAATTAATTTTCTTAATTATCTTAGAATAATTCATTAGGATAATTCCTATGTAGAGTAGAATATACTGGGCTTATTAAATGCTAGTACCACCTACAACTAAAGTCATACTTTTCTTAGTTACACAGATATGTGTTTTAGGTATTTATTTTAATTATTTTATTTTATCTTTTATTTAATTTTATATTTTATTTATTTTAGTTTAACGTGTTAGTGCTTTTTATAGATCTACCTTAACTCTGGTGTCCTAAGCTAGGTACTAACACACTGACCCTTACACGAAGCACTTACCTAGCAAAAGAGATCAGTAGACTCACCAGCTGTTCCCTTCTGCTTGTGTGCCTGAATTAATTATAAGGTAATTACATAAATTTTAATGTTTTTTCCCAATTTGTAATGACTTACACACACACCCTAACAGCAGTGCGTTAACCTAGCTATTTACAGATACTAAAACAAGAAATGCTGGAATCACTCAGCAGGTCTGGCAGCATCTGTGGAAAGAGAAGCAGAGTTAACGTTTCGGGTCAGTGACCCTTCTTCGGAACTGACAAATATTAGAAAAGTCACAGATTTCCACAGATGCTGCCAGACCTGCTGAGTGATTCCAGCATTTCTTGTTTTTGTTTCAGATTTCCAGCATCCGCAGTATTTTGCTTTTATTTACAGATACTCCCTAACAGCAGTTACTCACCAACTAATCACCTTACACCTTTCCTGTGATGTCACTGTTTACTTTTTATTTTCAAACTCAGACATGCCTGGGCCCATGTCCTCTGCCCTCCGGGAAGGTAAATGCTGTAGGCTGCAAACCTCAGCCTTTGTTTAACTGCTTCCCGCTCCATGTTCCTCCCGCAAGTCCGCTGCTCTCCTGGAAGGTAAGTGCTGTAAGGCTGTGATCCTCGGCCTTTATTTAACTGCTCCCCGCACCGTTTTCCTCCCGCAGGTCCGCTCCTGTCCACTGCTCTCCTGAAAGGTAAGTGCTGTAGGCTGTCATCCTTGGCCTTCATTTAACTGCTCCCCACTCCGTGTTCCTCCCGCAGGTCTGCTGCTCTCCCGGAAGATAAGTGCTCAAATCTGTTTCCCTCTGTAATCTATTTGTGTGTGCGTAACTCTCGTGTGAAAGTGTGCGTGAATGTGTAGCATATTTTTAGTATTTTAAATTGGGTTAGTGTAATAAACTTACCTCTTGTTTAAACTCAAGAAAATCTGTCCGATTGGTTTCTTGGAATCACATTGGAGGAAAGGTACAACATTCACTGAGATAAGCATAAATTCTGTTTTTAAAAAAGGAATAAACCCTGTTGCAGTCAATTGAGAGGAAGGGTGAAAGGGGAGCCTGAGATCCTCTCCTCACCTGGCTGTAACGCAGTGGTTATCAACTGCAGCCTCATAGCTCCAGCGACCTGGGTTCAGTTCTGGGTACTGCCTATGTGGAGTTTGCAAGTTCTCCCTGTGACTGCGTGGGTTTCCTCTGGGTGCTCCGGTTTCCTCCCACATGCTAACGACTTGCAAGTTGATAGGTAAATTGGTCATTGTAAATTGCCCCTAGTGTAGGTAGGTGGTATGATAATTGAGGGAAGGTGGGGATGTGAGAGGGAAATTGGATTAATGTAGGATTAGTATAAATGGGTTGATGGTTGGCATGGACTCGTTGGGCCAAAGGGCCTGTTTCGGTGCTGTATCTCTCTATGACACCACTCGTCACATCTCGCCAACCAGAAAATAACCTATTTATGTCTACTGTCTGTTTCCTGTTAGTTAGCCAATCTTCTATCCATGCCAATATATTACTCCCTACACCATGAGCTTTTATTCTCCACAATAACCTTTGATGTGGCACCTTATCAAATGCCTCTGGAAATCTAAGTACAGTACATCCACTAGTTTCCCTTTATCTACAGCACATACTACTACTTCAAAGAACTCCAATACACTGGTTAAACATGATTTCCCTTTCACAAAACTATGTTGACTTTGCCTGATTACCTTGAATTTTTCTATGTGCCCTGCTAGAACGTCTTCAATAACTTCTAACATTTTCCCTAAGACAGCTGTTAAGCTAACTGGTCTGCAGTTTCCTGCTTTCTGTCTCCCTCCCTTTTTGAACCGTCCCCGAATCTAGGGAATTTTGGAAAATTAAAACCAACACATCAACTATCTCACTGGCCATTCTTTTAAGACCCTGGATGAAGTCCATCAGGACCCAGGAACTTGTCAGCCCACTGCTCCAACAATTTGCTCAGTACCACTTCCCTGGTGAAGGTGGCAGGACATATTGAAAAAATAGTTAATAAAGCATTTGGGATCTTGGGTTTCATAAATAGAAGCATTGAGTACAAAAGCAGGGAAATCATGCTGAAACTCTATAAAGCTCTGGTTAGGCCCAAACTGGAGTACTGTGTCCAGTTCTGGTCACCACACTTTAGGAAGGATGTGAGGTTCTTTGAGAGGGTACAGAGGAGATTTATCAGAATGATTCCAGGGATGGGAGATTTTAGTTACAAGGTTAGGTTGGAAAAGCTGAGTTTGTACTCCTTAGAATGAAGGAGATTGAGGGGAGATTTAGTTGAAGTGTACAAGATAATGAGAGGCTTAGATAAGTTAGACAAGGAAAAACTGTTCCCATTAACAAATGGTACAAGGACTCGGGGATACAGATTGAAAGTTTTGGCCAGAAAATGCAGGGGGAACATAAGGAAACACTTTTTCTACACAGTGGATGGTAATGACCTAGAACTCGCTGCCCACATGGCTGGCGGAAGCGGAGATGATCAATGACTTCAAGGGGAAGTTGAATGGCCACCTGAGAGAAAGAGTTGCAAGCTACAGGGATTGAGCTGGGGAGGGAGACTGACAACATAGCTCCACAGAGAACCAGCAGGGAAACGATGGGCCGAATTGCCTCCTTCTGTGCCGTAAATGACTCTACAACTCTTAGTATCTCATACTGGCCTCAGGACTCCAATCAGCTTCTCTCTCTCTCTCTCTCACACACTAGCCTCAGGACTCCTATCAACCTCGCCTCCTCTATCTCTCACTGGTCTTAGGGCTCCAATGAGCTCTCCCCTCTCTCTCTCTGGCATTACGAATCCACTGAGCTCCCCTCTTGCTTTCTCAATGGCCTTGGCCTGCTGTTTTCCTCTTTCTCTCTCAGTGTTGGTCTGCAGATACCGTTCTCTCCACCTGCTTTCCCCCCCGTGTATGGATGGATCTCATGTATAGACATTTGAAGAAGCGGCCAGCAGATTTGAACACTTCCTCACCACATATTCACCAGACATACTAGCACCAGAGCTCCTAGTAATCTTTAAAGAGAGATAGACCAGATTCACAAAGTTACTTTCTCGCTGCTCAATTGTGTGTCAACACTGCACGGTGCCTCCTCTGACTCAGATCTGTGTATTAGATAATGAACACTTCCAAATACTGTACTAAAAATATAATCATGGTAGAAAAACTCAAGTCATTTTTTATTGGGGTTGGAGAATCTTTTTGTGGTCTTTCCTTATACAGAACAGGGCCCTGCACAAAAACCTGTTGTACATCTCAGTGCATTAACAGCAATGTTCTGTGTTCATACTGCTTGTCTGACATCCAGAACTGGATGAATAGAAAAATTCTCCAACTAAATACTGGAAAGACTGAAGTCATTTGTTTTGGTCCCCATCACAAACTCCATTCCCTCACCACCAACTCCATCTCTCTCCCTGGCAACTATCTGTGGCTGAACCAGACTGTTCACAACCTTGGTGTCATATCTGACCCCAAGATGAGGTTCTGACCTCATATTTGTGCCATCACTAAGACTTTCTATTTCCACCTCCATGACATCCCTCGACTCCAACCTTGCTTCAGCTCATCTGCTGCTGAAACCCTCATCAATGCCTTTGTAACCTCTAGACTCGATTATTCCAATGCACTGCTGGCTGGCCTCCCACGTTATACCCTCTGTGAACTTGAAGTTATCCAAAACTCTGCCACCTGCGTTCTAAATCACACTAAGTCCTGCTCCCCTATCACCCCTGTGCTCACTGGCCTGCACTGGCTCCTAGTTAAGCAACACCTCAATTTTAAAATTCTCATCCTTGTTTTCAAATCTGGTGTTCTGATGAAAGATTACAGACCTGAAACGTTAACTCTGTTTCTCTTTCCACAGATGCTGTCAGACCTGCTGAGTATTACCAGCACTTTCAATTTTTATTTCAGATTTCCAGCATCTGCAGTATTTTGCTTTTATTTCAAATCTCTCTATGGTCTCGTCCCTCTCTAACTTTGTAATCTGCTCCAGCCCCACAACCCTCTGGATATCTGTGGTCCTCTAATTCTGGCCTCGAGTATCTCTGATTTTAATTGTTCTACCATTGGTGGCCCGGCCTTCAGCTGCCAAGGCCCTATGCTCTAGAATTCCCTCCCTAATCTTCTCCGCCTCTTTTCTCCTTTGATGCTCCTTCAAACTAACTCTTTGACTGAACTTTTGTTCATCTGTCCTTATATTTCGCTTTCACATTTTGCTTTATAATGCTCCTGTGAAGCGACCTGGGACGTTTTATTACATTAAAGGCGCTATATAAATACAAGTTGCAGTTGTGTTAAATTTAGGGAAGTTCAGCAGATGCTCACGGGCGAAAAGGAAAATTGCTGCTTTTTAATTTTTGTTAGTTTTTATCCATTTTGTTTTCTCCTGTGTTGATGGCACTTGACTTGTACATCGAAGCGCCTCCGAGTGCTGGCCTCTGTGGGAATTGGCTTATTCAACACAAAGGGGGCCAGGATGTTTTTGAGCTGTTTTGCTGAGTACTGCACTTACAAATAGCTTTACACACTAATTAGTTAGCTGGACAACCCCCAGATCTACAAGTAGAACCAAACCAACTTACAGCATGTTGTGGGAATAGCCGGCCACATCAGTTCCTGCTGCCTTGACCTTCGACCCTGGCAGTCCACATAAATGCCCACAGTACTGAAACACAATAAATACTCCTTGCCCGAGATTTCCACTGCACAGATTGCATCGTTGGGCTGCTGAGTGATAAAGGAAAGCGTGTGGTCGTCAGGGTGGAGTAGGCTGATGGGGCCCCCGTCTCCCTGCAGAGGGTACTTGGCAAAACCCGACTGATAGCCGACAAGCAAGCGCTCGTTGAAGATGGCCATCCACTGCACGTTGCCCGGCACTTGGATCTCCTTGAACTTTTTGTGACGAGTTTTGCTCTGGTTGAGTTCGTAGCACTGCACCTGCCGTTTCATGGCCACACACAGGCATGTGGCCGCACCGTGGCGCATCGAACCCGATACCAGCGTTTGGCAGCCCTTCGTCTCCACCAGTTTGAAGAAATCGCCTTCCCGGCCGTCAAGGGCTGAAGTTGGGAAGAGGCGGACGTGCCTGTTTCGTCCGGATATGACAGCGATCAGCTGCTCTCCTGAGATGAGCTCAATTTGGTGGACCTTCTTGTTATCACCAACACGGATGATTTCTGCCGAAGAGAAGAGGAAATGAAAAGTTTTCATTCTGCTCATGTACATTTCTATAGTGCCTTTCACAACCTCAGGACATTCCAATACACTTTACAGCCAATGAGGTACTTCTGAAATGTAGTCACTGTTGTATTGTCGGAAATACAGTCCAATTTGCGCACAGCAAGCCCCCACAAACAGCAATGTGATAATGACCAGATAATCTGTTTTCATTGTGTTGCCTGAGGGATAAATATTGACCAGGAAACTGGGAATAACTCCCCTGATCTTCTATGAATAGTGCCCTGGGCTCTTTTATGCTCACCTGAGAGGCCAGACAGAGCCTTGGTTTAATGTCTCATTTGAAAACGGCAACTCCAGTGTAGTACTTCCTCTCTGGAATGGGACATGAACTCACGACCTTTCTGACTGACAGGTGATAGTGCTACCACTGAGCCACAGTGGACATAGTAAAGCTCCTGGAGATGTCTGACAGCTGTGATAAGGTGCGCTAGATAAAGACAAATCTTTTCCTCCTTATTCAGTTTATCTGCAAGCACTTTCTTTAAGGTAGACGGTAGACTCAAACCACTCCCCACCCACAATGAAAGCAAATCCTTCCTTTCCCACCCACCAAGAAGAGTAAATCCTGACCAACCACTTCATACTGAGAAGACAACCCAGACTCTTAAAAACCTTTCCTCCCCATGAAAAGAAAAATGTAGGCCACAGACTGGAAGGAAATAACACCAGACCCCCATTGTCCTCATCCTGTTCTTTCATCAGTCCACCTACCCCATCCTCTACCTCTCCTTCTATCCTCCTCCTTCAAGACAGAAGGGATAAAGTGAGAGGCAAAGCAGGGGAAGGAGAGATAGAGGAGGGCAAATGAGGAGAGAGAAAGAAAAAGGATACAGAGGAATTAAAGAGTGGTATGGAGAGAAAAGGTAATTTTGAAGCCAATTGATTATCTCATCTGTGTTTTGTTCACATAGAACAGGCCAATATTACTGGTTTACACCAGTCAGATAGATTCTAATTTCTATCATGAGACAAACAAAGTGAGAGTGAAAGCATGAGCGAGAGAAAGAGCAAGCAAGAGTGAGAAAGAGCAAGAGCGACAAAGTGAGCACGAGAGAGAAAGTGAGTGCGAGAATGCAAGAGAAAGCATGAGAATGAGAGAGAAAGAAAGAGAAAGAAAGAGAGGGAGAGAAAGCAAGTGAGAGAGAAAGTGTGAAAGCGAGAGTAAGAAAGCAAGAGAGAAAAAGTGAGAAAGAGAAAAAGCAAAGAGAAAGCAAGCAATCCCAGGCTTCAAGTGGAAATTTTTACTTTAGGAAATGGTTGTACCAAACGTTGAACTACATTTGTGCATTCTGAACATGTGCAATTTGTAGATTTGAAATGGGACTTGAACTTGTTAGGGGAGGCTTGTAGTCTTTACTGGGGGTGGGGCTGCTTGGATATTTTGTATGGAGAGTGCTCATATTTTTGTATAGGGCTCCACATTTTTGTGTAACCAATTGCAACCCACTCTGACTGTGATATGTGTATCAGTCCAACACCTCCAAGAGGCTGGACATCCCTGAATTAAACCACCTGAACATCTCCAGTTTGAAGATCTTGTGAGGAAACTCTAGGAGAAAATTTACAATTAAATTACACAACAAATGAATACTCAGAGGAGCTCAAAAAAGTAAGGAACAAAGTTTGAAATGTATTTGCTGTTTATGTTGTTGATAAACAGAACGAGTAATAAATCTGAAACATGTAGAATTGTACAGGACTTGTTCAGTGAAAGTATGTCAGTTAGGTGAGAAAGAAATCCACTTACCATCTTTGGTGACATGCACTACAAACAATCCTTCTTCATTTCCCAGTGCTATCCTTTCATGATCTGGAATACAGGAACAGTGAGGGGCCTAGGTATTAATATATGGCACCTACATCATGGTTTCCTCTTATAGATCAATATTTTATGCTTAACGAAGGTGTGAGATACCAATCACATAGTAAGCAGTCCTAAGTCAGCACAACACCAGTCACACTGTGCCTTAACAGCACATTTCACAAAAACTAGGAGCAGGAGTAGGGCCCTTGGGCCCCTCGAGCCTGCTCCGCCATTTGATAAGATCATGGCTGATCTGATTGTGGCCTTAACTCTTCTTTCCCCACCCCTCCCCTCCCCTTTTTCACTTGCTCAAAGCCTATTACATTTCCAACCTTTGCCAGTTCTGATAAAAGGTCACAGACCTGAAATGTTAACTCTGTTTCTCTCTCCACAGATGCTGCCAGACCTGCTGTGTATTTACAGCACTTTCTGTTTTTATTTCAGATTTCCAGCATCTGCTTTTTTTGCTTTTATTCTGTGGATTAGTGAAGCCTGTTATGTCATAGTTCTCACATATAAAGAAACGTGGAAATGCCAAATATGAAAATAAGCCAGAAAAGATCCATTGGGTTATTTATATCTTCTGATTTAAGATCTACAATTCTAATTCTACAAAATCCAACAATTACCCTCCAGAACATGAACCACTTTGGGTTAAACCTGAGAAAGCATAGACAAGCCCCTTCAAGGAACAAACTTGTCTGATGGGAAGTCCTTGCCCCCTCTCCTTCTCCATAAAAAAAAGTTGGAAGAGTCTCTTACCTTCGGTGAATCTGTTCAATGTCCGGTGTCACAGTGAGACTGTCTCCGCACCACTGAATATCATCTACCAACTACAACACCCTGTGAATGTTCCATTAAAACTCTTAGCTGAGCTTACACTCATACGAGTGACACAACAGTAACTGCTTATTGTTGAATATCACCTTTGACAATAGAATCGTAGAATGGTTACAGCATAGAAGGTAGGCCATTCGGCCCATCGTGTCTGTGCCAGCTCTGCAAGAGCAACTCAGCTGGTCCCACTCCCCTGCCCTTTCCACGTAGCCCTTCAAATATTTTCTCTTCAGATAATTATCAAACTCTTTTTTTGAAGGTCACGATTGAATCTGCCGCCATCACACTCTAAGGCAGTGCATTCCAGATCCTAACCACTCTTTGCGTAAAAAAGCTTTTGCTCATATCGTGTTTTGCCAATCATCTTAAATTGGTGTTCTCTGGTTCTGGATCCTTCCTCCAACTAGAACAGTTTCACTCTATCGACTCTGTCCACACCCCTCATTATTTTGAGCAGCGCTATCAAATCTCCTCTTAATCTTCTCTTAGCTTCTCCAATCATTCTCGTGAACTTTTTCTGCACCTTCTCTAATGCCTTCACATCCTTCCTAAAGTCTGGTGCCCAGAATTGGACACAATACTCCAGCTGAGGCCGAATCAGTGCCTTATACAAGCTTATCATAACTTCCTTGCTTTTGTACCCTATGCCCCTATTTATCAACCTGCCCTGTCAACTTCAATGATTCAATGACCGGTCACAATCCAAAACATTAATTTATCTTTTCTCTTTTCAGACATGCTCTGTACTCCCAGTCTTTTATATTTTTATTCGGCACTATGTCATCACTCATTCTTGGAGGGTGGTGGGGCGCAGTATGGGGACGGGGGGGAGGGAAAGAAAGAAAGAAGTGGAAGAAAAAAACAACAAACTTGTATTTATATTAATAAAAGCAAAATACTGCAGATGCTGGAAACTTGAAATAAAAACAGAAAGTGCTGGAAATACTCAGCAGGTCAGGCAGCATCTGTGGAGAAAGAAGTAGAGTTAATGTTTCAGGTCTCTGACCTTTCATCAGAACTATTTATCAGAGTATTTATATTATGCGTTTCACATCCTCAGGTTGTCTCCATGCATTTCACAGCCAATGAATTGTTGGCAGGGTGAGATGAAGCAAGATGGGAGGATGCTCATAGGGAGAATAACCACCAGCAAATACTGGTTGGGTTGAATGGCCTGTTTCTGTGCTGTCAATTCTAAATTCTATGAATTATCTTGAAGTGTCGTCACTCTTGTTATGTTATCAAACACAGCAGCTGAGCTGAGTTACATAGAGCAAGGTCCCACAAACAGTATAGAGTTGAATTACAGGCTAATCTGTGTTTTTGGTAAATGCTGATGCTGGCCAGGACACAGGGATGATTCTGCTGCTCTACTTCCTCCTGAACAGGGTGATGGGGCCTCAACTGAATATCTCATCCAAAAGATGGCATTCCCTCAGTATTGATCTGGCGTGACTGAGCCAACAATGACACTGGGAAGACAGGAAGGAAAATCTGACTAAAAGTTTTTGCTATGTTGAATTAAAAGGAAGAATTTGTATTTATATAGAGCCTTCCATGTCCTCAGAACATCAAAAACTGCTTTACAGCCAATTACACCTTTGAAGTGTAATCACTATTTTTATTATATAAATTATATTATGTAAACATGGCAGCTGATTACTCTTTATGATGTTACATGCCAAGAGATATCAGCTTCAATGAAAAGGCAGTCAGCTAGCTCCTACCTATGATGGCAGCCGACTGCGTTGTCTTAATGAGTGGCAGGGCACTATCATAAGCTTCCTTTGGAACGAAGACTGATCGGTCCTTGAGTTTGTTCTTCTTCAGGATCCGGTGCAGTTCATTCAGCAGCCCCACCCACTTATTTTTCTCATTCTCGCTGTCAGCCAGTATCAGGATTGAACACTTGTTATTGGATGTTGACAGCTGGGAGGCTGTAACCTGCAAAGAATGAAGTCATGTTAAAAGGGAGAACCCAGGCAGCACTGATCGCAGAGTTAAACTGTCTGTGTAGTTTTATTTTACCTGAGCCTCACGTGCTCTATTTAATGTGCTCTATTAGATTATTTAAAAACTTTGATGAAACTGGTTGACTGTAGGCAAGCCAAATTGTATTTAAAAAAACCCTTCCTACTTAACACTATGATTATTCCACTGCATGGCTGACTTGTGCTGACACCGCGAATGTTCTACTTCCTGTCTTTATGTCTTGGAGACTAACACCTATTTAAAAAAAATCCAGCCCCTATCTGCGTGAACAACTTTTAAAGTGCAACTGACAAACAAAATACAAACCTTCTCCTTTTTACAAAGATAATTTAAATGGACAGCCTACACTAACAGAGTACACACCACTATACTGTCCATGCTTATCAAGGGCCGCCACCCACATTGGGTAAATAGCGTTAATCATTTGCCAGTACCATGGGAGTCAATTACAAAGATGCCACTTATAACATATCGAGTCCACTGGCTATTTCGGGCATATTTATCATGGAACCCTTCTTTTCCTGCTTCAATGACCACAGGTTTTGCTTCTTCACAGAAATGACTACTTTAACACTAAGCCTTTATTACAGACATTTTGACACTCATTCTTTCGAGCATTCTGAGAAGATGCAGAGGAGATTTACCAGAATGGTTCCAGGGATGAGGGATATTAGCTACAAGGTTAGGTTGGAGAAACTGGGATTGTTCTCCTTGCAGCAAAGAAGATTGAGGGGAGATTTGATAGAGGTGTAATAGATGATGACAAGTTTAGATAAGATAGACAAGGAAAATCTGTTCCCATTAGCTGATTATACAAGGACTAGGGGACACAGATTTAAGGTTTTGGGCAAGAGATGCAGGGGGTGTGACGAAAAACTTTTTTTACGCAACGAGTGGCAATGACCTGGAACTCACTGCTTAGGAGGGTGGTGGAAGCAGGGACAATCAATGATTTGAAAAGGAAATTATATGGTTACTTGAAGAAAATAACCTTGCAGGGCTACAGGGATAGAGCGGAGGAATGGGACTGACTGAATTGCTCTAGGGAGAGCTGGCATGCACTCAATGGGGGAATGGCCTCCTTCTGTGCCATAAATGACTCTTTAATACTTTCTGCTGTCCATGTGCAAGAACTGGAAAATAATCCAGCTGTTGGCCTCCAAGCTTCATTTTATTTTAAGTTGCTCTGTCTCAGTGAAGCAATCCACTGTAGGAATAGCAGATTCATGTCCTACATCAGCATTAAATTTGGCCTGAGCATCTGCAGGATTAGATGGACTGAATACCTATGGACTGAGCTGGCCCCTTGTACAGTGTAACTGAAAGGTACCCATGGAACAGTGCCACTGTAACAGGCAGCAGTTTCAGGAGAGGAGAGGATATGATAGAGGGGAGAAAAGAGATCATTGGAGTGAACAACTGACCTCAAGAAAGGAGGAAATTGAAAACAGAACTCCTCGGCTGGGTAACCTGATCTCATTCTGGTGCAACTTTTAATAGTGGCAGTAAAAAAAGAAAGCAGTTGCATTTATACAGCACCTTTCACGACCTCAGGAAGTCTCTTAGCACTTTACAGCCAGCAAGGTACTTTTTTGAAATGAAGTTGTAATATAGGAATCGCAGAAGCCAATTGTTTGCACAGCAAGCTCCTGCAAACAATGAGATAATGACCATTTAATCTGTTTTAGGTGTTGGTTGGAGGATAAATGTTGCCTGAGACACCGGGAGAACCCTTCTTCAAAATAGTGTCATGGGGTCTTTTACATCCATCAGTTGTGGCCTTTGAAGAAGCCAGTCCCCTTAGTCATGGAAGAAAGCAATAAGCTAAACAGAGATCATTTTTGTCCATATACATATAATCAAATCTATTGTTTTATATACAACCAATCAATCTAATAGGATGCTTAAACCAGTTATTTTCAGGCTATGATTTCTATTTTTAATTTTCCTAGGTGCTAACTATGACCTGATAGTGGCTTAGTGGAATAAACCCTGATTTGCCACATGATTTCTCTCATTTATTAACTGTAACTGTAACAGTAAGAGCACAAACTCTGGCATGTTTTTGCTGCTAAAATGCACCTGGTAAACATCAGACATTGAGAAGTGAGAGCTTCATAAGTGGCTGTATTATCACATCACTCCTGCTGACCATAAATAGTATTAAAATACATGTAGCAATTTTAACAACTAATGTATTTACATCACCATTCCAGACTTGTTAAACAAAACAAAAATCATGTTTTCACATTTATGATGCCACTGCTTCATGATGACATAATCACATGGTTTAGCGATTACAGTCTTTGTTAGTACATGCAACATATAACAGAAACATTGCACCCTAGCTGGCATAGGTGTGATGGGCTGAATGGCCTGCTTCTGCTCTGTAATTGCTACCATACTTCATGGAGGTTGGGGTTGTAAGAAAAAAGCAATTCAAATCACCCAGTTCTTGTCCCACTGTTTACACCACAGTGAGGAACTGAATGTGTTTCCCTCCCCCACCCCACCAACCCCCAACACTAGGAGAGTGATTAAACTAGGCAGGAGTTGCACAGGAGGCTGGTAATCCAAAATTAAAATGAGTTTTATAGAGGATCAGTCAAATCCATATGCAACATTATGACTGCGGTCTTGTTAGGATCACGGAAACTTCTCTTCCAGAATAGAGCTTGGCAGGGTTCAGTAATACAGATTTAACGCTGGACTGATAAACATAAAGCTTTCACATCATTACTTCCAGGACTTTCAACTTGTGCTATTTACCTCCCACAGGAGAGTAAGCTGAAGAAAATCTATGATTCTGAAAAATGTACATGGCCAATTTTAGGAGTGAGCTTTACTTCCTCAATTATGAACCTCATTAATCTGTGTCTCAGTTAACTGCACTCTCAATTTTGTGGGAGTGGGACTGATAGGCTAGTTGGAGTTTGGGACAGCCAAAACTTTAAAACAAATTGTTCCCAGGACATAGGCATTGCTGGCAAGGCCGCTTTTACTGCCCATCCTTAGTTTGCCCTTGGAAGTGGAGGTGAACTGCCACAGTACTTGTAGTGAATGTGCTTGACACATGGGTATTAGGTAAGGAAGTTCTTTCTGCTTTGGAAAAACTGTTCATACAAAATGAACTAATTTAAACTACCCATGGAAAGGCAAGTCGGGAATACTCGATGATCTGTCAGTTTCTAGATTCACTCTTTTTAAATGAACAATTGTGATCCCACTGCAGTTGTTGCCTGGTGCAAAGCAGGATTTTTATTCATGGCTAAACAAGTTCACTTGAAACATTGCTGCTCATGAATTATGTGGTCACACTGCACTTGTGGAGAAAGATAAAAATAAATAAGGAAGAAAAAAGACGTCCATGAAGTATTTTAAGAGGTACTTGTTGAGTTTTAATTCTATACTGGGGAAGAGCAAGAGGAGCATCGTATTCAGGTGTCTTCTACAGTGGGTAAGTAGTCCTTAGAGGGTCTACATCGCCAAGGAGTACGTACCAAGGAGATACAAAGATATGGAAATATCATCTCCATGAGGAAAGAGCAGCATTAATTTTACAGAGTAAAAATACCTTAATATGTGTCGCAGTTTTACGATCGCGTGCGGAATGGAGTTTCGGGGTCTGTTTAATGGGCCCAACCCACCTACCCGGTTCTGCTGTAAGCGGAACCTAAGGCAGAGAAGAGAAAAGCTACATCAGAGGTCTACATGTCAGAAGGGGTTGAACTATCACAGCCCCTTTGCCAAAGATGGGGATGAGAAAAGGAAGAAGGTTGAATTCAGAAGGGGCTCCAAAATGTGAAAAGATCTATTTCACAAAGGATCGCTATTTTCCACAGACAGTGTAGCCAGGTGGTACAGTTGAGAAATGCTGTCAGCCTCTGCATTAAGGCAATATACTTCTTGGGCAACAATGCGAACATCCTCAAACTAATATCTGATTGTTTGATTGACAATCTTCTCCAAAGGAGACCAAGCTAATAATAAGTTGGTTCAGGCAGAAAGCACCATCTATAACTATGGGGACAGGGGACATAAAATCCAGTGATAACAGTGTTTCACCTGGGGACAGAATCAAAGGCTTATGACATGGAAATTCATGTTCTTACACTCTATCTCCAGTGCAGATCAGACACATATGGGTTTGTATGATAATATTGGTGTGATAGTACTATCCATGTACCAATGTTAGCAGCGTTATCTTTGTTTAGTATTAAACAGCGACAGTGTACATCATGCCCCAAACCTCTTCCACATCTCAATGATTCATTAACAGACTTGGATCAGATCCATTGACGTAACCTTTTGAGAACTATTCCATATAGATATATCAAGATATTACTACTACTCCCAGGTCAGTTATGTTGAAGAATTACTGCTCAGCACAAAATACCACAAAAGTAGATATTAGGAAAAAATCTGACTAAATGAGACAATGTCATGTGATTTAGTCCTCCACTGGCGTGGGCTGGTTTCTGTATAACTGATTCTCAAGCTATGATAAAGGGTGATCTTTTGGTTGCCTGATTTGCTCTCTGCCTCCTAAGCTCTCTTTGGTAGGAACTTTGAAGCAATGATAGGAAACATAAAGTGAAAATAGTGAAGTGTTTTATATAAATTACATAAAAATGTATAGGACCCAAAGAAAGGGTTGGGCTAATTGGAGACTAAAAAGGGAACTTTTTCATGGAGGTCAAAGGACTGAAAATGTTATTGATTTTTATAGATGAATGCGATGCTGGGAATGGAAGGTTGCAAGTGGTGCTGGAGCAATTATATAGGTTAATTTTGAGATATTGGTGAACTCAAGGTGAATGAGACAGTGGGATCCCAATAGCATTCCAACATTCTAGGAGAGTTAGGGAGGAAATGGCATAGGCTTTGACCACAATCTCTCAAACATCTTTTGATCTGGAAGGATTGCCAGTGTATCACTCTGGTTCAAAAAGGGATAAACCAGGTAACTACAGACCGCCAGCTTATCATTAGTGGGTAATCTTCTAGAGACCATAACATGGCCCAAAATAGGCTAGAAGAATGGGCAGACAAGTGGCAGATGGAATTTAATACAGAAAAGTACGAGGTGATGCATTTTGGCAGAAAGGAGAGAGGCAATATAGACTTAACGGCACAGTTCTAAAGAGTTTGCAGGGATAGAGGGACCTGGGGTTCACGTGCATCGATATTTGAAGGTGGCAGGATATAGTGAGAGAGCAGTTAGCAAAGCATATGGGATCTTGGGCTTCATTAATAGAGGTATTCAGTACAAAAGCAGGGAAATTATGCTGAACCTTTATAAAGCTCTGGTTAGGCTACAACTACAGTACTGTTTCCAATTCTGGTCACCACACTTTAGGAAGGATGTGAGAGTCCTTGAGAGGGTGCAGAGGAGATTTACCAGAACGGTTCCAGGGATAAGGGATCTTAACTACAAGGTTAGCTTGGACAGCAGGGGCTGTACTCCTTGGAACAAAGAGATTGAGAGGAGATTTGATAGAGATGTACAAGATTATGACAGGTTTAGATAAAGTAGACAAAGAAAAACTGTTTCCATTAGCTGATGGTACAAGGACTAGGGGACGCAGATTTAAGGTTTTGGCAAGAGATACAGTGGGGATATGAGAAAGAACTTTTTTACCCAGTGAGTATTGAGGACCTGGAACACTCTGCCTATGAGGGTGGTGGAAGTTGGGACAATGAAAGATTTCAAAAGAAAATTGGACATATACTTAAGGGAAACAAACTTGCAGGGCTATAGGGTTGGAGGTGTGGAATGGGACTAATTGGATTGCTCTACAGAAAGTTGGAATGGACTTGATGGGCTGAATGACTTCCTTCTGTGCCGTAATGACTCTATGACTATAATATTCACGTAGAAGGACAAGGATTAATTAAAGATAATGTGGATTGGTAGAAGGCAGGTTTAGTCAGACAAATAGACTGCTTTGAGAAAATAGCTATGTATTGATAAAGAAAATACAGCGGATGTTGTCTATAAGTATCTTCAAAAGGAGGTTTATGATAAAACTAAAGGAAATCTGTCAGCATATTTGGCTCAACTACAGAAAAGAGTGTTTAATGTATGGTTTTTGTACTGGAGGGATGCAAACACGGATGTTGTCCACGGGTCAGTGTTGGATCATAAAATTTAGAATGGTTAACTGCCAAAAGGACTGCCAATGAGCAAAAGGACATGGACAAGTTAGTGCATTGGGTTGATTAAGGTCAGATAATATTTAATGCAGAGAAATTAAGGTGGTGTGATGTGACTGAAGAATGAGAGGATATATATATACTAAATATACTTTAAAAGGAGTAGAGAAGCAGAGAGATTTAGGAATTCAGATACAGAAATCTTTAAAAGTGGCAGGACAAGTTGATTTAAAAAAAACTATATGGGATCCTTGATTTTATCATATGGAGCGTGAATTACAATTGAAGAAATCTGATGGGATACTTATAAAAAATCTTTGGCCAGGCTGCAGGTAGAATACTGTGTTTAGTTTTGGGTAAGGATAGCAAGGCCATGAAGAGGATGCAGAAGAGATTCACTAAGATGCTACCAAGGTTTAGAAGATTAAATTTAGAAGGTTAAACCTGACTTTTAATCCTTTGAGTATGGAAGATTGAGGGGCGATCTAATCGAGATATTTAAAATCATTAAGGGATTCAACAGGGTAGATACAGAGAAGCCATTTCCTCTGATGGGGGAATCAAGAAAATGGGACAAATTCTTAGAGCTCGGCCAGTCAGGAGTGAAATCAGGAAGCAGTTTTTCAAAGGAAGTATGTAATTCTCTCCCCCAAAAGGCTGTGGATGCTGGGTCAGTTGGAGCTTTCAAGACTGAGATCAATAGATTTTTGTTTGGTATGAGTATCAAGGAACAGCGGCAAGTAACTGAAGCAGAGATACAGATGTGTTATGATCCAATTAAAAGCGGAAGTAGACTTGAAGGGCTGAATGGCCTACTCCTGTTCTTAATGTTCCTATAAAGGGGTTTAATTATGAGGAGAGAGAGAGAGAAACTGGGGCACTTTTCACTAGAATATAGGAAGTTCACAGGTGATTTTAGTGGTCCATGCTTAGGCCCATAGGCTTACATTACAGGTAAGCCCCATTAGTAGATGAGTAGCTCCTTCTTGTTCTAATGATCACATTTAAGAAGGAACCGCCTAATATAATGTTGTTTAGAAACAGGGCAATCCCTGACACAAAGCTGGTAGACACACTAACAGCTGCCAGTGGTAAGTTACTGGTCCTCGGGCATCTGTGGAGCAGGCAGCAATGGTGGGAGTGACGGAGGTAGGAAGGAGAAAATATGAATCACGGGACAAATCATCTTTTAGTAGCACTGACAGAAGCTTTGGAACAGCTCACCTTCCTTTTCCCCATGGCATATGACAAGCAGGGAATCCAGAAGACACAGGAAATAATCCTGCTGCCATGTTTGATTTGATTTTCGAAGAGATTAATACTGTAATTATAGTGCTACATGACATGCAGACAAAACAAGGAATTATAATTAAGATGGTTCAGTTAACAGGCACTTGTGCAATGGCCACAGACAAAAAATGCTTTTTGGAGCGATCCTTTACTGACATATTGTGCACAAAATGGGAAGACGTAGGTACGTGCCACACAAACAAAGGGAGAAAAATATATAATCAAATAGTACTCCACCAATTTCTAACATGTAAATAAGAATTTGAATGGAGGAGGCTCCCATTTCCTCAATTCAAGTAGGGCTTTCCCACTTTGTTTCACTGAGGCAGAATAAACCCTATTATGGAAGTTTTTCACTAATACAAAATGGTCCTAAACCTGTACCATCAGTGGCAGGCCTGCCTCCAGGTCAATACAAAGTAAACTAGTGCAGCCCAGACTGTCTCTGCTTCTGATCTTTATGGAGGAAGACAGGGAGGATATAAACCTGAGCTCTATCTAGCACCTCATGCCTGCTCTCTCCTAGCAATGTGGGTGAGATTAGGAAGTGAGTAGGTGCAAGGCTGCAGGCATGAACACAGATTAGAGCATTCTGTGGCCACAACATAATGTGCCTCCAAGCTCAAACCTCCGAATTAAATTAAGCATGTACCCGGCTTTTATTGGAACATGTTACTAACTGCTCCCATCTCCACCAACTCCATTCTTGCTTTTAGGGCAATTTAACACAACTGAGAACTCAAAGGCTGAAATCACCAGACTGTAACCTTGATTACAATGCTACAATGAACAGGGCATTAATCTCATCCATGTATCTTGAGGAATTTTTGAGTTATTAGAAAAGATAGGTTCCATTCTCCTACATGAAAATGAAAACCCCATGCTAATCTACTGTGCTTTGTCCCAATGTATTTTAAGGTCATGTGCTACTGACTCACTATTTAATCATCAAGAGGGGCCTAGATGCTAAAGGAACCCTAGTGTCTGGACCAGAAAACCTTGAAAAAGCAATAAATTATACTACAGCAAACCCTGAATCAATTTGGGAGCTTTTGGTACTTTCATACCTTTTTCTTAGTGTGTTTGTACTTTAGTTCCCCAGTAGGAAATACACATTGGGAAAGTATCCATTAAAAAGAGGAAAAGGAAGCAATTGTAACTGTAACATACAGAAACAATCTGATGACAGTACAGAGAACTGCATTGTCAGTAAACATTAACACTGTAAAAATTAATAAATGCATTGTAATGTTTGAAAGATTTTAAACAAATCTTTATTTAAATATTCCCTTACATTAGTGAAGCCACAAAGTGACAAGACATTCTGATGACCGGGTTTCACTGTAATCTCTCTGCCGACTGTTGTTATTGTTAAAATCCTTCCCTCCCCTCCCCCCTCAGGCAATAGCGACACGACCACTTACCCTGAAGATACAGGGGACATCCTTTCTATTGGCGTGGATAACATCAGAAGCTAATACAGAGCTAACTGAAAACTCTTCATCCCTGGGGGAAATTAAAAAGAAAATCCTTTTTTTTAAAAAAGAAAACAAAACAATATTCTGCCCTTAATGACATCTCACCGATCTGCTGACAGTGTCAGAGGATAAAGGAGAATCATTTACCCGGCTGCCTTCATGGCCCAGCAATGAACAGAAGGCAAAGTAACAAATTGTATTTGTGCTCTGATTATCAGTAAATGCAGACTGCTCTGCATCTTTTGGTTTAAAGGCTTGGGAAAAGACTGAACTTCAATTAATTTTAATTTAACAGAAATTAACACCATTTTAAAAAAGACATTCATTTATATCGGGCATTTCATAATCAAAGAGCATCCCAAAGCACTTTACAGCCAATTAATTACTTTTTGAAGTATAGTCACTGTTGTAATTTAAGAAACACGGCAGCCAATTTATTTGCGCACAGCAAACTCCGACAAACAGCAATGTGATAATGGCCAGTTAATCTGCTTTAGCGATGTTGATTGAGGGGATAAGTATTGGCCAAGACACCAGGAGAACTCCCATGCTCTTCGAAATAGTGCCATGGGATCTTTTACAGCCACCTGAGAGGACCTCAGTTTAAAGCCTCATCCGAATGACTGCAGCTCCGATATTGCAGCACTCCCTCAGTTCTGCACTAGAGTGTCAGCCTAGATTTTTGTGCCCAAGTCTCTGAAGTGGGATTCGAACACACAATCTTCTGACTCAGAGGTGAGAGTGCTGAGCCACAGCTGACACTAAAAGGGAAGGACTATTTGGGAAAAATGGAGCATCACCGATAGGGTTTGGCTGTGGTCCCTGTGAACAATAGGATGAAGTAGGTGACCACACAGAAGAGGAAGAGTTACGTGCACATACCTCATGTCAATAACTTGGCTAACCACCACACTCGGCTGAGAAGCCTTTCCTTCTGCTATTTCGTACAAAAAAAGTTTGAAATCGCAAACTACGGCTAGTGCCCTCTGCCAGCCTTTCTTCACTCCAGCAGGTTTAGGTACCTAGTGAGGAAAGATTTGTTTATTTTGAGAGATGGAAATGAGGATACATGGGTATTCGAAGAGCTTGTATGTTGGTGCAGGAGGAGGCCTTCTGATCTAAACACATAAACATACGAAATTGAAGGGCAGAAAAAGACCATTTGGTTCATCACGCCTGAGCCACACAATGATGCCTGGAGCATCTTGACTGAATACTTTCTTCCTCTCTCCCTTCTCTGCACCCCCCAAGAAGAAGCAAATAACCACAGGGAAAAAAATATCAGCTACATGCAGTCTTTACTCAAAAGTCTGTCTTGCTCCTGGATGCTGACTCATATTTGTGAATAACCAGATCACTTCTAGAAAGATCCCCACTGTGTGACCATAAGTGGATTCTCACAAGCATTTCTCCACGTCCTGTGATGTCCGCCAATATACACTGGGTTGGAGGTGTGCAATGAACTTGCTAGAGGGTCCCTTGGAACTACTGATAGAAGCATTGGTGAGGCTAAAGCTGGCGGCTGGGATCTTGGCTGAGAAGGAGCAGGAGGCCAAAGTCTATCCTAAGAGTGGGGAATTTCTTTTTAAATCACCATTAATTCAAACTGTTTACAAAGTTTTTAAACAATTTTGCTGGGCTTCAGTACTGGGTTCACCTTACCTTGATTGGTTCTCACTTTTATTTGCAATCTCAATGGTTTACTAGATGGCAGTGACCAATTAAACTGTGTAAAGATGACAAGGTGGGTAAGAGAATTCAATCTTTTTAATAAGGTAGTGAGATATAAAAGGGTTCCCACACCTATACTATACTGACAAAACATGCTGCAGAATCTTCAATCCACCTGAACAGCCAGAAAGGTCCTCTGAATGACGGGACCTCTGAAAATACAGCACTCCCATAGTGGAGTGTCAGCCTAGATCATGTACATAAGTCCTACAGCAGCGCTTGACAAACTTCTGCCTCAGAAGTGACTGCTAAAAACTGAAAGAAGCTGACACAGCAGAGTGGAGCATACACCGGTATAAATTATAATATCTTCTAATGAAATGTGGATAAAGCTTTGCTGAATCTTTACCCCATTTATAATTTCAATGTTTATAAGGGACAGTATTTAGCCTCAAGAAATGATGTTTTCTAAATATGGGGCCATAAGTGTCACTTCTTTTAGTGATGATACAAGAGTGATCACCAGTTCAGATTATAATAGGTACCTCATTTACAGTTGAACCTGTGAACCCGCAGCTTTGTGTTGTTTCTCCCTTACCCGAACATGGCCCTCGTAGGCTGTGCCAATGCCTCTCTGCGGGTCGATCCCCAGTGGTCCCTTTGTTTGATCGGGTGGGATGGGACACACGGCTGGTGCTTTGTCTGCGCAAGTCACGTGGCATGAGAACCCACACACTAAAAATGAAACAGCACCATAATTGATCGTACAACCTTGTGACCAACAATAACAATTTGCAATTATATGGTGCCTTTAATGTGGTAAAACCTCCCAAGGCATTGGTCAAAGAGGAAGGTCTTAAAGAAAGAAAGACTTGCATTTATATAGCACTTTTCATGACCACTGGACATCTCAAAGCATTTTACAGCCAATTATGTACTTTTTGAAGACTAATCACTGTTGTAATGTAGAAAACGCAGCAGCCAATCTGCGCACAGCAAGCTCCCACAAACAGCAATGTGATAATGACCAGTTGATAATGCGATAATCTGTTTTTGTGATGTTGATTGAGGGATAAATATTGGCCAGGACACTGGGGAGAACTCCCCTGCCCTTCCTTGAATAGTGCCACGGGATCTTTTACATCCACCCAAGCAGACAGATGGGGCATCGTTTAATGTCTCATCTGAAAGAAAGCAGCTCCTCCTTGATTTTGGTGTTCAAGCCCTGGAGTAGGACTCACACCCGGAATCTTGTGACTTAGAAGCGAGAATGCTTCCCACTGAGCCATGACTGACACAGAGAGGTAGAGGGGTTTAGGGAGGCAATTCCAGAGGAGCTAGGCAGCTTAAGTGCACACCACCAATGGAGAGATTAAAATCGGGGATGCTCAAGAGTCCAGAATTGGAGGAGTGCAGATAGCTCGGAGAGTTGTAAAACTGGAGAAAGTTACAAAGATAGGGAGAGACAAGACTATGGAGAGCTTTGAAAACAAGAATGAAAATTTTAAAACTGATGCATTGTTTAACTAGGAACCAATGTAGGTCAGTGAATACAGGGTGATGGGTGAATGGGACTTGTAGCAACTTAGAACATGGGCAGCAGAATTTTGGATGAGCTCAAGTTTACGCTGGGTACAAGGTGGGATACCAACATAAAGTACAGTCTGTATCCTCAGCAGGTGCCTCATCTAGTGAAACTTGGCTGTAATATCTTGACCACGTTATTATTTAGGCACCGGCACCCTGGCAGTGGTGGAAAAAGATTAATAATACAAGAACAGTAAGGTAAATCATGTGAATGAAAGAAAAAGTGCAATTACATAGTGACATCACATTTCTCAGAAACACCTCAGAGCTCTACACATACAAGAAGTTATACTGAGGTGCAGTAACTGCTATGTAGACAAAGATGGCAGTCATATTGCACACAGCAAGATCCCACAAACAGCAATGTGATTTTAGACCAGTAAACTGGTTTTGAAGTTGGTTAAGAGAGGCATGTTGGAGGATACTGGGAGAACTCCCCTGTTCTTCTTCTAGTAATACCATGGGACTTTTAACATCTTATTCTTTGACTACTGAGCATCAGCCTCAATTATGTGCACAAGTCCTGAAGTGCAGCTTGAACCAACAAATCTCTGATTTGAGAGCAGAGAGTGCTACCAACCAAGCCAAGCTGACAACGAGCAAAGGAAGAAAAGAAAACTTGTATTTTGCCTAGTGCCTTATAAAGTCAAAGGAAGAAACTGCACTTATATAGCACATTTCACGTCCTCTGGACATTCTAAAGCACTTCGCAGTCAATGAATTACTTTTGAAATGTAATCACAGTTTTGGAGGTAAACACTGCAGTGAAATTGAGTACAGCAAGGTCCCTCAAATAGCAATGAGATAACTAACCAGTTGATATGTTAGCAGCAGTATCTACTAATATTCTAGAACTGGCTGGAAAAGGGACAGGAAACAGAGGGATTAAAAGGAAAATGAAGCCATTGTGCATCAGGGGACAGGATAATCCACAAGGTGGAAATATACCATTTGTGTTTCCTTTCACAGATTTTGAATTCAGTTCACACTCCATGTACCTTAACATGAACCCAACATTTGGCAGAGAAAGTCCAAGCTTTTTATGTAGTGTGTGAGCAGAGCAAGGTCACACCATTTTCCGAGGTTTTAGAAAGCTTCAAACTCCTGTTTTGTTGTGCTTCTCCCAGAGGATTGTGGTGCAAGGGCAGAAATCCCCACCACTTATATTGCCTGAAGTTGTTGCAGCCCACTTACATTTATAGAACCATAGAAAAATTACGGTACAGAAGGAGGCCATTCAGCCCGTCGTGTTCGCGCTGGCCGAAGAAACTAGCTGCCCAATCTAATCCCACCTTCCAGCACCTGGTCCATAGCCTTGCAGGTTACAGCACTTCAGGTACATGTCCAGGTACCTTTTAAAAGAATTGAGGGTTTCTGCATCCATCACCGATCCAGGCAGTGAATTCCAGACACCCACCACCCTCTGGGTGGAAACATTTTTCCTCATGTCCCCTCTAAACCTTCTACCAATCACCTTAAATCTGTGCCCCCTGGTAATTGATCTCTCTGCTAGGGGAAACAGGTCCTTCCTGTCTATTCTATCTAGGCCCCTCATAATTTTGTACACCTCTATTAAGTCACCCCTCAGTCTCTTTTGTTCTAAGGAAAACAGCCCTAGCCTATCCAATCTTTCGTCATAGCTGCAACTTTCAAGCCCTGACAACATTCTTGTAACTCTTGTCTTTACTCTCTCCAAAGCAATTATGTCCTTTCCGTAATGTGGTGATAAGAACTGTACGCAATACTCCAACTGTGGTCTAACCAGTGTTTAATACAGTTCCAGCACCTTATATAGCACCTTTAGAGTAAAGGCCTGCTACCCGACCCGAACTCAATGGGACCTGACCACATCTAAATGGAGAGAAACTTCAGAGTGCTTCAGTGTAGAGGGATCTGGGTGTCCTTGTGCATGAATCGCAGAAAACTAGTATGCAAGTGCAGCAGGTAATAAGGAAGGCAAATGGAATTTTGGCATTTATTGCTAAAGGAATAGAGTATAAAATAGGGAAGTGTTGCTGCAACTGTACAAGGCATTAGTGAGACCGCACCTGGAGTATCGCGTACAGTTTCGGTCCCCTTACTTGAGGAGGGATGTAGTTGCATTGGAGGCAGTTCAGAGGAGGTTCACTAGATTGATTCCAGAGATGAGGGGTTTGTCTTATGAAGAGAGATTGAGCAGTTTAGGCCTTTACTCTCTGGAGTTTAGAAGAATGAGAGGAGATCTAATTGAGGTATATAAGATGATTGAGGGGATTGATAAAGTAGACATAGAGAGGATGTTTCCTCTGGTGGGGCAATCTAGACAAGAGGTCATAGTTTTAGGATAAGGGGTAGCAGATTTAAAACAGAGATGAGGAGAAATTACTTCTCTCAAAGGGTCGTGAGTCTGTGGAATTCACTATCCTAGAGTGCGGTGGATGCCGGGAGATTGAGTAAACTTGAGGAGGAGATAGACAGATTTTTAATTAGTTGAGGGTTGAAGGGTTATGGAGAACGGGCAGGAAAGTGGAGTTGAGGCCGAGATTAGATCAGCCATGATTGTATTGAATGGCAGGGCTGAATTGCCTACTCCTGCTCCTAGTTCTTATGTGTCAGGTTCAGGTCGGGTCAGGCCCCTTTTCCGGATCTGGCTTTCGGGCTCGGGTCGGGTCAGGTCGGGCTGGACACACACGGTAAGTACTCTGCCGGTAAGTATTAAAAATAAAAAATTTACCTGAGCTGTGAGTCCGGGACGAAACTGAGTCTGCGCAGTGAGCGAGTGACTTCACTATGACATCATCACGCATGCGCTGCAGCTTTGTGGAGCTTCCCAGTCAGAAGGGAAGTAAAAGGATGGTCAGGTCAGGTTGAGTGGGGTCGGGCTTGGGGCGAAATTGGAGGGACTCAGGCCGGGCTGGGCTTGGGTCCGCTGTGGATCAGTCGGGTACCTTTTGCCCGACCTGAGCAGGTCTTTACTTTAGAGTCAGAGAGTCATTACAGCGCAGAAGACCATTCGGCTTATCTAGACCATTCTGGCTCTCTGTTGAGCAATTCAATCAGTACCATTCCCCTGAACTATTCCCGTAGCCCTAAAAGTTTATTTCCCTCAAGTGCCCATCCAATTTCCTTTCGAAATCATTCGTCTCTGCTTCAATCACCCTCACAGGCATCGAGTTCCAGGTCATTACTGCTCCTCACATCCTCCCCGCATTGCTAGTCCAAAACCTTAAATCTGTGTCCCCTAATCCTTGTACCATCAGCTAATGGGAACAGCTTTCTTTGTCTACCTTATTTATACCTGTCATAATCTTGTACACCTCGAACAAATCTCCCCTCAATCTCCTTTGCTCCAAGGAGAACAAACCCAGCTTCTCCATCTTAACCTTGTAACTAAAATCCGTCATCCCTGGAAACATTCTGGTAAAACTCCTCTGCACCATCTCAAGGTTCCTCACATCCTTCCTAAAGTGTGGTGACCAGAACTGAACGTAATACACTAGTTGTGGTCTAACAAGAGTTTTATACAGGTTCAACATAACTTTCCTGCTTTTGTACTCAATGCCTCTATTTATGAAGCCCAAGGTCCCTTATTGCTAACTACTCTCTCAATATGTCCTGCCACATTCAAAGATCTATGCACATGAACCCCCATGTCCATGTACACTCTTTAGAACTGTGCCATTAAGTCTATATTGCCTCTCCCTATCCAGTCCGCTAAAACGCATCACCTCGAACTTTTCTGCATTAAATTCCATCTGCCATTTGTCTACCCATTCTGCTAGCCTATCCTGTTGCAGTCGACTGGTATCATCCTCACTGTCTGCCACACCTCCAAGTTTGTTATCATTGGCAAATTTTGAAATTTTACTCCATATTCCACAATGCAATTCATTTATATGTATCAAAAAAGGCAGTGGTCCCAGCACTGATCCTTGGGGAACACCACTGACTACCATCCTCCAGTCTGAAAGACAACCATTTACCATGACTTGCAGTTTTCTGTCCTTAAGACAATTTTTTTAATCCAAGGTGACAGTAACCCACCTATAAATACTGTGGCCACAGGAGCAGGTCAGAGGCTGGAAGTTCTGCAGTGAGTAACCCACCTCCTGACTCCCCAAAGCCTGCCCACCATTTACAAGGCACAAGTCAGGAGTGTGATGGAATACTCTCCACTTGCCTGGATGGGTGCAGCTCCAACAACATTCAGGAAGCTCGAAACCTTCCAGGACAAAGCAGCCCATTTGACTGACACTCCATTTACCACCTTCAACATTCACTCCCTTCAACACCGATGCACAGAGGCAGCAGTGCGAACAAGATGCACTGAAGCAATTCATCACCCCTCCTTCGACAGCACCTTCCAAACCCACAACCTCTTTCACCTAGGAGGACAAGGGCAGCAGACGTGTGGGAACACCTGGAAGTTCCCCTCCAAGCCACACACCATCCTGACTTGGAACTATATCACCGTTCCTTCACTGTCGCTGCATCAAAATCCTGGAACTCCCTCCCTAACAGCACTGTGGGTGTACCCACACCAGATGGACTGCAGTGGTTCAAGAAGGCAGCTCACCACCACCTTCTCAAGGGCAATTAGGGATGGACAACAAATAATGGCCTTGCCAGCGAGGCCCACATCCCATGAAACGAACAAAAAAAAAATTCCATGAGCCTCAATTTTGGTAACTAGCCTTTTATGTATTACTTTGTTAAACACTTTCTTAAAATCCATATAGACAACATCCTCCGCATTCCCTTCATCAACCTTCACAAGAATCATAAGAAAAAGGAGCAGGGCCCTTTGAGCCATTCAATACGATCATAGCTGATTTTAAGCTTCAACTCCACTTTCCCGCCCGCTCTCCGTATCCCTGGATTCCCTGAGACCAAAAACTGTCTATCCCAGCCTTAAATGTATTCGGCAATGGAGCATCCACAGCCCTCTGGGAGAGAGAATTTTAAGTGACGTAATCTTCCTCTTCACTTCCCCTCTCAACTTAATGTTTTTGGCCTGGTTCTTTCTTGAAGAATTCACCTGGCATGCATTATTAACACTTTTTTTGTCTCATCATATTCTCTATCTCCCTCGTCATCCAAGCAGCTCTGGCTTTTGTTCCCGTACCTTTGGCCCTTGTTGGAATATACCTAGACTGTACCTGAAACATCACCTTAAAAATCACTCATTATTTTGTTACTGTTTTTCATGTCAATCTTTGGTTCCATTTTACTCTTTAACATAGTAAAATGTCTCAAGGTGCTTCACAGGAGCATTATTGACAACAAGTCAAAGGGCATGTTCGAAGGGTTGTTTAAAAGCTTGATTTTAACAATGGTCTTAAAGAAGGAGAGAGAGGTGGCAAGGCTTAGGGACGGAATTCCAGAGCTTAGGGCCCAGCTGACTGAAGACATGGGCACCAACGTTGGGACAAAGGGGTTGGTGAATGCACAAAAGGCCAGAGTTGCCATCCATCTCATACAGTGGCCAAACCACAAATCGCCTGATATAAGCAGTGAGGATTGTATACTAATTTACTTAATATTTTAAAAAGAACAATCCCATTACTTAAATTAAACTGAAATAGGTACAATTATATTGTGCCTATTGTGTTTAAACGACAAAGTAATTCATGCAATGAATGATGATGAGAGCACTGTCTGTTATGTCGTACGAATTGATTATCCTCACCTTCACAAGTGCAGCCCTGGCGTACGAGGCCAACCATCAGAGATGTGCACTGATTGCACTTAGTTGGTGTATTAAAGGACTTCACGACAAACTGATGAGCTTTGGGCTAAAAAAGAAGAAACTTATTCATAAAAAGATAGTTATCAAACTGAACAGCATTTAATGCGCATTGATCATACTGGAAGTTGCTGGTTAACACATTTCTCACAGTGAAATAATCTGATTCTTTGCTGTTACCAAACTCTTCCTCCTCTGAATGTAACAGAACTAGTTGAAAAATACAAGTCTCCTTGGAAATCTCCTTGTGGAAAGATTAGCAGATGAATACTGAATGACGTTGTACGCAATTCCTTTGTTTGTGACTTTAAAGGAGGCACTAGTTCATTTATTTTGAATAGTTGAATTGCATAGAAATGTATGAAGTATACATATTGTAACCATCGTGCTCCAGAGACTCAAGTGCAAAGTTTGTGCGATTGTTGCTTGACCTCTGCTCTTCAAGTCCAGGGTTCTAAATCTGTGACCTTTAGGAACCCAGAACGGAGGTGTACAGGTGTGAGTACAAGAGCACAAAGCCTAATGAGAGAAATCTGCCCTGAGAACTAGAAAAGCTCCCAAATGAATTATGCTAGGGAGGCTGGTTGGCTTCTAGAGTTTCTACCTACAGGTCAGAAAGAAAGATCAGTCTCCAGCAGCAGGGTGTGGTGGCGGTGGGGGGGTTGGTGAGAGGTGCGATGCGGGAAGGCAGGAAGTTTACAAAAGAGCTCAAGTCTGAATCTTTGAGGGAGCAGCTGCCTAAATTTGTAGAAGGTATTACCTTTGGGTTTGAGACACTGGAACCGCTGTAGGAGGACTTGATGGTTGGCGTCAGTACTGTACGTTGAGGGTGGTCTGTCCCCTAGTACGGTTCAAACAGGTGATTAGCTGCAGTCACTGGCATGAATAATTAATTCATACAACAGAGTGAAATGAAAGTACTGTACAGATTCTTACTGGAAACATCCTTAACAAATGGCAAAATACTCTCCATCAACCGTCTGCTCCTTTTAAGCAGATTAAAATTAATTGTACTGGTCTTAAATGGTAAAATCTGTTGTGTGAAAGTATCCATAAACCAAAGTTATCCACCCACCTCCTTTGGGGTCCAAAAATAGGCAAAACTCTCCCACTGAATTCCTTAGATTTGGAGTATTTAACTTAGAACTAAGAGTTACATTGTGTAAATTATATTTAAAAGTAAATTCTAACTGTACACATCCTGTAATATAAGAACATAAGGATTAGGAGCAGGAGTAGGCTATATACCCTTTCCAGTCTGCTCCGCCATTCAACAAGATCATGGTTGATCTTCTACCTCAACTTCACCTTCCTGCACTATCCCCATATTCCTTAATTCCCTTACCATTCAAAAATCTATCGACATCTGTGTTAAATATACTCAACAACTAAGCATCCACAGCTCTCAGGAGTAGAGAATTCCAAAGATTCACAACTATCTGAGTGAAGAAATTTCTCCTCATCTCAGTCCTAAATGGCTGACCCCTTATTCTGAGAATGTGATCCCGTGTTCCAGATTCCCCAGCCGAGGGAAGCATTTTCTCAGCATTAACCCTGTCAAGCCCCTTAAGAATTTTATATGTTTCAATTAGATCATCTAGCATTTTTCTAAACTCCAAGGCATATAGGCATAGTCTACTCAATCTCTCCTCATTGGACAATCTCCTCATCCCAGAAACCAGTCTAGTGAACCTTTGTTGCACACCCTCTAGGGCAGATACATCCCTCCTTAGGTAAGGTCACAACTGCACACAGTACTCCAGGTGTGGCCTCACCAATGCTCTGTATAATTGTATTAAGTCTTGTTTACTCTTACACCCTTTGCAACAAAGGCTAATATACCATTTGTCTTCCTAACTGCTTGCTGCAAATACATATTAACTTTCTGTGATTGATGTACAAGGACTCCCAGGTCCCTCTGAATGCACACATTTCCATCACTCACCATTCAAAAAATATTCAATTTTTCTAATTTTTCCGACCAAAGTGGATAACTTCACACTTTGCCACATTGTATTTCATCTTCCATGTTCTTACCCACTCACCCAATCTGTCAATCTCTCTCTGTAGCTCCTTTGCGTTCTCCTCACAGCTTACTTTCCCACCTAACTTTGTATTGTCAGCAAACCTGGATACATTACGCTTAGTCCTCTCATCTTAGTAATCAATATAAATTGTAAATAGCTGAGGCCCAAGCACTGCACCCCGCCAGTTACAGCCTAACAACCCAAAAATGTCCCATTTATTCCTACTCTGTTTTCTGTCTGTTAACCAATCCTCAATCCAAGCTAATATATTACCCATGAGTCCTAATTTAGTGCAATAACCTCTTGTGTGGCACCTTACCAAATGCTTTTTGAAATCCAAATACACTACATCCATTGGTTTCCCCAATCCATCTTAGTAAATACATTCTCAAAAAACTCTTAAAAAATCTGTCAAACATGATTTTTCCTTTTCATAAATCTGTGTTGATGCTGCTTAATGATACTATGATTTTCTATGTGCCCTGTACTAAAAATGTCCCTAAAAATAGATTCTAGCACTTTGCCGACAACTGATGCTTTCTAACTGGCCTATAGTGCCCCATTTCTCCTCTTCAAAGAACAAAGAACAGTACAGCACAGGAACAGGCCATTCGGCCCTCCAAGCCTGCGCCGATCTTGATGCCTGCCTAAACTAAAACCTTCTGCACTTCCGGGGACCGTATCCCTCTATTCCCTTCCTATTCATGTATGTGTCAAGATGCCTCTTAAATGTCGCTATCGTACCTGCTTCCACCACCTCCCCAGGCACTCACCACCCTCTGTGTAAAGAACTTGCCTCGCATATCCCCTCTAAACTTTGCCCCTCACACCTTAAACCTATGTCCCCTAGTAACTGACTCTTCCACCCTGGGAAAAAGCTTCTGACTATTCACTCTGTCCATGCTGCTCATAACTTTGTAAACCTCTGTTATGTCGCCCTTCCACCTCTGTCGTTCCAGTGAAAACAATCCGAGTTTATCCAACCTCTCCTCATAGCTAATGCCCTCCAGACCAGGCTACATCCTGGTAAACCTCTTCTGTACCCTCTCCAAAGCCTCCACGTTCTTCTGGTCGTGTGGTAACCAGAATTGCATGCAATATTCTAAGTGTGGCCTAACTAAAGTTCTGTGCAGCTGCAGCACGACTTGCTAATTTTTATACTCTATGCCCCGACCGATGAAGGCAAGCATGCTGTATGCCTTCTTGACTACCTTATCCACCTGCGTTGCCACTTTCAGTGACCTGTGGACCTGTATGCCCAGATCTCTCTGCCTGTCAATACTCCTAAGGGTTCTGCCATTTACTGTATACCTCCCACCTGCATTAGACCTTCCAAAATGCATTACCTCACATTTGTCCGGATTAAACTCCATCTGCCATTTCTCCGCCCAAGTCTCCAACCGATCTATATCCTGCTGTATGCTCTGACAATCCTCACCTCTATCGGCAACTCCACCAACCTTTGTGTCGTCCGCAAACTTACTAATAAGATCAGCTACATTTTCCTCCAAATCATTTATAAATACTACAAACAGCAAAGGTCCCAGCACTGATCCCTGCGGAACACTACTAGTCACATCCCTCCATTCAGAAAAACACCCTTCCACTGATACCCTCTGTCTTCTATGACTGAGCCAGTTCTGTATCCATCTTGCCAGCTCACCTCTGATCCTGTGTGACTTCACCTTTTGTACCAGTCTGCCATGCGGGACCTTGTCAAAGGCGTTACTAAAGTCCATATAGATAACATCCACTGCCCTTCCTTCATCAATCAGCTTTGTCGCTTCCTCAAAAAACCCAATCACGTTAGTGAGACACGACCTCCCCTTCACAAAACCATGCTGCCTCTCGCTAGTAAGTCCATTTGTTTCCAAATGGGAGTAAATCCTGTCCCGAAGAATCCTCTCTAATAATTTCCCTACCACTGACGTAAGGCTCACCGGCCTATAATTTCCTGGATTATCCTTGCTACCCTTCTTAAACAAAGGAACAACATTGGCTATTCTCAGTCCTCTGGGACCTCACCTGTAGCCAATGAGGATGCAAAGATTTCTGTCAAGGCCCCAGCAATTTCTTCTCTTGCCTCCCTCAGTATTCTGGGATAGATCCCATCAGGCCCTGGGGACTTATCTACTTTAATGCTTTGCAAGACACCCAACACCTCCTCCTTTTTGATAATGAGATGACTGAGACTATCTACACTCCCTTCCCTCGGCTCATCATCCACCAAGTCCTTCTCTTTGGTGAATACTGATGCAAAGTACTCATTTAGTACCTCGCCCATTTCCTCTGGCTCCACACATAGATTCCCTTCTCTGTCCTTGAGGGGGCCAACCCTTTCCCTAGTTACCCTTTTGCTCTTTATATATGTATAAAAAGCCTTGGGATTTTCCTTAATCCTGTTTGCCAATGACTTTCATGACCCCTTTTAGCTCTCCTGACTCCTTGCTTAAGTTCCTTCCTACTGTCTTTATATTCCTCAAGGGATTCGTCTGTTCCTAGCCTTCCAGCCCTTACGAATGCTTCCTTTTATTTTTGACTAGGCTCACAATATCCCGCGTTATCCAAGCTTCCCGAAACTTGCCAAACTTATCCTACTTCCTCACAGGAACATGCTGGTCCTGGATTCTAATCAACTGACGTTTGAAAGACTCCCACATGTCAGATGTTGATTTACCCTCAAACAGCCGCCCCCAATCTAAATTCTTCAGTTCCTGCCTAATATTGTTATAATTAGCCTTCCCCCAATTTAGCACCTTCACCCGAGGACTACTCTTATCCTTATCCACAAGTACCTTAAAACTTATGGAATTATGGTCACTGTTCCCGAAATGCTCCCCTACTGAAACTTCGACCACCTGGCCGGGCTCATTCCCCAATACCAGGTCCAGTACGGCCCCATCCCTAGTTGGACTATCTACATATTGTTTCAAGAAGACCTCCTGGATGCTCCTTACAAATTCTGCCCCATCCAAGCCCCTAGCACTAAGTGAGTCCCAGTCAATATAGGGGAAGTTAAAATCACCCACCACTACAACCCTGTTACCTTTACATCTTTCCAAAATCTGTCTACATATCTGCTCCTCTACCTCCCGCATGGTTTTGTGAAGGGGAGGTCGTGTCTTACTAATTTGATTGAGTTTTTTGAGGAAGTGACGAAGATGATTGATGAAGGAAGGGCAGTGGATGTTACCTATATGGTATCAGTGGATGGGTGTTTTTCTGAATGGAGGGATGTGACTAGTGGTGTTCCGCAGGGATCAGTGCTGGGACCTTTGCTGTTTGTAGTATTTATAAATGATTTGGAGGAAAATGTAGCTGGTCTGATTAGTAAGTTTGCAGACGACACAAAGGTTGGTGGAGTTACGGATAATGATGAGGATTGTCAGAGGATACAGCAGGTTATCGATCGGTTGGAGACTTGGGTGGAGAAATGGCAGATGGAGTTTAATCCGGACAAATGTGAGGTAATGCATTTTGGAAGGTCTAATGCAGGTGGGAGGTATACAGTAAATGGCAGAACCCTTAGGAGTATTGACAGGCAGAGAGATCTGGGCATACAGGTCCACAGGTCACTGAAAGTGGCAACGCAGGTGGATAAGGTAGTCAAGAAGGCATACAGCATGCTTGCCTTCATCGGTTGGGGCACAGAGTATAAAAATTGGCAAGTCATGTTGCAGCTGTACAGAACTTTAGTTGGGCCACACTTAGAATATTGCGTGCAATTCTGGTCGCCACACTACCAGAAGGATGTGGAGGCTTTGGAGAGGGTACAGAGGAGGTTTACCAGGATGTTGCCTGGTCTGGAGGGCATTAGCTATGAGGAGAGGTTGTAAAAACTCAGATTGTTTTCACTGGAACGATGGAGGTAGAGGGGTGACATGATAGAGATTTACAAAGTTATGAGCAGCATGGACAGAGTGGATCGTCAGAAGCTTTTTCCCAGGGTGGAAGAGTCAGTTACTAGGGGACATAGGTTTAAGGTGCGAGGGGCAAAGTTTAGAGGGGATGTGCGAGGCAAGTTTTTTTACACAGAGGGTGGTGAGTGCCTGGAACTTGCTGCCAGGGGAGGTGGTGGAAGCAGATACGATAGCGACGTTTAAAAGACATCTTGACAAATATATGAATAGGAAGGGAATAGAGGGCTATGGGCCCCGGAAGTGCAGAAGGTGTTAGTTTAGGCAGGCATCAAGATCGGCGCAGGCTTGGACAGCAAAATGGCATGTTCCTGTGCTGTACTGTTCTTTGTTCTAACACTAGAAAGAGATTGAACAAGCAGTCAAACATCATGACAATGCTCCTTCTGAGCAACACCAGAGAAGATCTACCAGTATTTAAAAAGAATGAAGATGGTTTTGCTTTCCTCTGTTGAAGCTAATTACTGAAAAATGAGTTGTAAGGCCAGAGTCTATACTGCAGGACATTAACAAGGTGGGAAAGAGAAGATGAGGTAAACCTGTAAATTGATGATAGTTGATGGCAGACTTGGGATTTTAAATTGTATTGATTGTACACGAAGTGAGGTCTGAGGGACGTTAAGGCACTTCAGTTTTGAGATGGCAGGAAAGAATGAGTTGTCGTATATTACAGTGTAGTGAGCTTTGATTTCAACATAGTGAAGTATGCTGGAAATAACATACTAAACAAGATGCTGACAGAAGGCCAAGATCCCACATTGTGGGTGTCAGTGCAGGGAGAAGGAAAGAAAAAAAAACAGGATCTTTGTTACTGAGGCAGTAGCCACTGGTCCCAAGGGCTGAGATTGGGTGGCTTGCCTCCCCATTCTCAGCAACAAATAGTTTATCATCCAGGGAGCAAAGAGCAATGTAGAAGAGATATACATTTTTTTTAAAGGAGGAGTTAGATCAAAGACTGTCATGTACCCACCTCCACAGGTTCAATATCACTTGCTGTCGATGGTGACCGAGAGCGAGAATATATCTGAGATTTCACCTCTTCACCAGATGGAGAATTGGAAAGGTTGAAATTCTCAATGGAATCAATCTATGTAAAGAAACACTTTTAAATAATATGTATGCAGATAACACATATTTCTAACAACTTTTCTAAACTTAAAAGCAATGTGATCAATGCAGAAATACAAGATGATTTAACTTTAAAACAATTCACCTCTCTTTCATCCCCTCAATTTATGGTGTCTTCTTCACTGAGAGTGAAGCAGACAGCATGGTTCTGCCAGTGCTGCTGTGTACTCCTCCTTTCTTTTCTACAGTGATTCTCCTCACTCACTGCCTCTCCCAAATGGGCTAATCGAGATTGGGAAGCCATTGTGTGGGGAGATCACAGATGTAAACCCAGGCTCTCAAGTCCTGCAGTGTATAGGCATATCCAGACTGTGAGCCCTGTGTCACTAACACACAGCATTCAAAGCGCAATCAATTTAAAAGGCCACAGGACCTCATCTTATGTTGATGCTTTGAAGTAGAACAAAATAGAATTTGTTTTGAAATCCAATGTTAATCCTAACTTTATGTTCCACAGACCTTTCGCTGTACTGATGCATTAAAGGAAACTGGAGCAGGCAGCTTGCTGTCATCTCTTTTATCTATTAGATTTTTCTCTCAAAGTGGGCAACACTTAGTGTCGGGTAACCTGAAAAAAATGCCAAAGTTGCAGTATTCCTTTGTCTTGCAACTTACTGTACTGCAGTATTACAGAGTTAACTGGCCACAGTCAGAGCCTAGAGCAATACTGTCTTTGAATTAACAGGAATAGACTGTAAGCTATAAACTGAGATTTCTGAAGTTCTGGAGCATGTGTTTTGCAGGTCACTGTGTATAAGTTGCCTCAGCTGTAACCCAAGAGGGAACCGCTAATCTGAAGGACACCAGTAAGTGCCATAAATATTTCTTTTATTAAAACCATCAGATAGCAACAATTTCCCCATCACCTCAGAAGGTAGGGTGTTGGTGGGATACGGTTCCTAAGACACCAATGGTCCACAGATATCATGCCCAAGTGGTTAATCTTCATGTGTGAGCTTAGACAGCAAGAGTCAACAGTTTGTCTGACTGGGAATGGCAGCATCCATCCTGAATGCAATATTCACATACTTTACTCCACATTTGAATTACTATCAGTATCGTAATGGCTACTTACTTGCTAAAAAGATAATTATTACAGTAATTGATGTTCCAAATTAAAATATTCAGTTAACACTGGCTAGACTGACTTTGAGGTTAAATCAGAAACAGGTGAGAAGATGTCGAAAGGAATACTGCAGCTTTTGTGGTGAGGATAAATGCTGATATTGTGTAGGTCTCCTTGCTTATCCCCACCCTGGCTCCCATTCAAGTGCAACTATGCACACGTTCAACTGCAGTTTTACTGAACCAAGCCCCCATTCTTTAAATAGCAATTCACAGACCACTGCAAAATTCTTAACAGCAGAACGCCATTTCGGAAACAGAAGCCATAGTTGACAATAGGAGTGAAACAAGACAGAAACACTTCAAATTGCAGAAAACAAATTGCATAACACCTGGCTGTCCCCAAAAACAGGCAAAACCATTAATGTTAGTACGGCTCATGGCTCATGAAAGTGTTATATAATGGCAGGAGCTTTATAGCGGGAAATGAACAAGGCAACATTCTGCTGCTGAAATATAGCTGCATCTAAGTCTGTTTATGACCAAAATTCAAATCTGTCCAAGACTTGGTACAACGGAGGTTTAATTACTGCTCAGAGAGAAAAACAGTTTGATGAGGGCTTGTAAATTTTCAGCAATAGATTACGTCGTGGAGTGGCACACCGTCGTTGCTCTGACATCCTGCGTCACGGGTGACCTGACATCCTGCGCATGGGTGCCCTGATATCCTGCATCATGGGTGCTCTTACATCAGCGTCACGGGTGCTCAGTCATCCTGCATCACGGGTGCTCAGTCATCTTGCGCAGGAGTGCTCTTACATCAGCGTCACGGGTGCTCAGTCATCCTGCATCACGGGTGCTCAGTCATCTTGCGCAGGAGTGCTCTTACATCAGCGTCATGGGTGCTCAGTCATCCTGCATCACAGGTGCTCAGTCATCTTGCGCAGGAGTGCTCTTACATCAGCGTCATGGGTGCTCAGTCATCCTGCATCACAGGTGCTCAGTCATCTTGCGCAGGAGTGCTCTTACATCAGAGTCACGGGTGCTCAGTCATCCTGCATCACGGGTGCTCAGTCATCCTGCGCAGGAGTGCTCTTGCATCAGCGTCATGGGTGCTCAGTCATCCTGCATCACGGGTGCTCAGTCATCCTGCGCAGGAGTGCTCTTGCATCAGCGTCATGGGTGCTCAGTCATCCTGCATCACGGGTGCTTAGTCATCCTGCATCACGGGTGCTCAGTCATCTTGCGCAGGAGTGCTCTTACATCAGCGTCATGGGTGCTCAGTCATCCTGCATCACGGGTGCTCAGTCATCCTGCATCACGGGTGCTCAGTCATCCTGCGCAGGAGTGCTCTTACATCAGCGTCATGGATGCTCAGTCATCCTGCATCACGGGTGCTCAGTCATCCTGCATCACGGGTGCTCAGTCATCTTGCGCAGGAGTGCTCTTACATCAGCGTCATGGGTGCTCAGTCATCCTGCATCACAGGTGCTCAGTCATCTTGCGCAGGAGTGCTCTTACATCAGCGTCACGGGTGCTCAGTCATCCTGCATCACGGGTGCTCAGTCATCTTGCGCAGGAGTGCTCTTACATCAGCGTCATGGGTGCTCAGTCATCCTGCATCACGGGTGCTCAGTCATCTTGCGCAGGAGTGCTCTTACATCAGCGTCACGGGTGCTCAGTCATCCTGCATCACAGGTGCTCAGTCATCTTGCGCAGGAGTGCTCTTACATCAGCGTCACGGGTGCTCAGTCATCCTGCATCACGGGTGCTCAGTCATCTTGCGCAGGAGTGCTCTTACATCAGCGTCATGGGTGCTCAGTCATCCTGCATCACGGGTGCTCAGTCATCTTGCGCAGGAGTGCTCTTACATCAGCGTCATGGGTGCTCAGTCATCCTGCATCACGGGTGCTCAGTCATCTTGCGCAGGAGTGCTCTTACATCAGCGTCACGGGTGCTCAGTCATCCTGCGTCACGGGTGCTCAGTCATCCTGCGTCACGGGTGCTCAGTCATCCTGCGTCACGGGTGCTCAGTCATCCTGCGTCACGGGTGCTCAGTCATCCTGCGTCACGGGTGCTCAGTCATCCTGCGCAGGAGTGCTCTTACATCAGCGTCACGAGTGCTCAGTCATCCTGCATCACGAATGCTCTGACATACTGCGTCATGGGTGCTGTCATCCAGCGTCACGGGTGCCCTGACAAAGTGGTTAGCACCGCAGCCTCACAGCTCCAGGGACCCGGGTTCGTTTCTGGGTACTGCCTTTGCAGACTTTGCAAGTTCTCCCTGTGTCTGCGTGGGTTTCCGCCGGGTGCTCCGGTTTCCTCCCACAGCCAAAGACTTGCAGGTTGATAGGTAAATTGGCCATTGTAAATTGCCCCTAGTGTAGGTAGGTGGTAGGAGAATGGTGGGGATGTGGTAGGGAATATGGGATTAATGTAGGATTAGTATAAATGGGTGGTTGTTGGTCAGCACAGACCCGGTGGGCCTGTTTCAGTGCTGTACCACTCTATGACATCCTGCGTCACAGGTGCCCTGATATCAGCGTCACGGGTGCTGCGACGTCCGGCGTCACGGGTGCTGCGACGTCCGGCGTCACGGGTGCTCTGACGTCCGGCGTCACGGGTGCTCTGACGTCCGGCGTCACGGGTGCTCTGACGTCCGGCGTCACGGGTGCTCTGACATCCCACATCATGAATGCCCTGATATCAGCGTCGTGGGTGCTCTGACGTCCGGCGTCACGGGTGCTCTGACGTCCGGCGTCACGGGTGCTCTGACGTCCTGCGTCACGGGTGCCCTGACATCGCACATCACGGGTGCTCTGACATCCCACATCATGAATGCCCTGATATCAGCGTCGTGGGTGCTCTGACATCCCGCGTCACGGGTGCCCTGATATTGGCATCAAGGGTGCTCTGACATCCCGCGTCACAGTGCTCTGATATCGGTGTCACGGTTGCCCTGACATGCAGCGTCACGGGTGCTCTGACATCCCGCGTCACTGGTACCCTGATATCGGCATCAAGGGTGCTCTGACATCCTGTGAGACAGTATAACTGGTGCTCTTAAGAGCAAGACTGACTACTTTGGCGTCAGTCCATATGTTAAACAAACCACTGGAGGTTCATGGAGCAGTGATTTGTCAATCGATTATCAAAACTGACTGATAAAGCCCCTCAGGACTGGCAACTCTTCATATCTCCTGAAATTGTAGATTAATTTCGTGGGCATTGCTGCAGGCAACCCGAGAGAAAAATCACAAGGGCATTAATTTTTGTTCCTATTTTCCTTGAATATTTTATTAGTTATAAAAATACTAGAGCTGGGAAAAATGTTTCTTGACTGGATAGGGATGGGGTGGTTTGTGGTCATGTGATGAAATCTTCAGGATTACATTCAACCAGAGTTGGTAATGCTTCCCTCAGACCAAAGGATTCTGCAGCATTAGATGAAAATGAGTGAGGGAGCCTGTGTGCTCATTGAAATAAAAGCAGAAGATGCTGGAAACAGTCATAGTGTCATAGGCACAGAAGGAGGCCATTTGGCCCATGGAGCTATCCTGTCAGTCCCACTCCCTCACTCAATCTCCATAGCCCTGAAAGTCTATTTCCTTCAAGTGGCCATCCAATTTCCTTTTGAAGTCACTGATCGTCTCCGCTTCCACCACCCTAGTGGGCAGCCAGTTCCAGGTCATTACCACCCGCTGCGTAAAAAAGTTCTTCCTCATATTCCCCCTGCATCTCTTGCCTAAAACCTTCAATCGGTATCCTCTAGTTCTTGAACCATCAGTTAATGGGAACAGTTTTTCCTTGTCAATCTCCTTAACATTTTAGTGCACAACCCTTCACCTAAAAAGGCACAATCAAACATTGGTCTATTTTTCTCTTGGAATGCTGACATATTTGATACGCATTTTCCAGTTTTATTTCACCGAGCAAGCATTTGGTTGTATCTTTAAAAAAACTGTTTTGAATTCTCATCACAAGAGTGTGGGGTCGCTGTTTTAAAAGTTTTAAAATCGCTAATCTAAGACCAACTCCGAAAAGGGAATGTAAACATGAGAAATATGCAGTTATGAAAAGGATTTACATCAGAGATAAGGTTACACAGAATTTGAGTGATCATTAGATGATGAATTTCATATTACATTTGAGAATAATGTGGTTAAGTCTGAAACTGGGGTCTTAAGTTTAAACAAAGCCAATTACTGAGGTATGAGCGGCGAGTTGGCTGAGGTATAAAAACTCTGCTGGAAAAGTGGTAGAACCATGGTTAACTAAAGTAGTAAATAATATTAGATTAAAAGAAGAGGCTTACAATGTTGCCAAAAAAGAGGGATTTAAAAATCAGAAAAATAGGACCAAGAGGGAGAAAATAGAACGAAAGTATGTTAGCATTATATAACAGATTGTAAGAACCTTTTCACGTACGTAAAAAGGAAGACAGCAGTGAAAATAAAAATAGGTCTCTTGGAGGCCGAGACAGAAGAAATTGTAATAGGGAAATGGTAGAATCTTTAGCTGTCTTCACAGTAGACAACAAAGAACATAACGGAAATTGTGGGGAACCCATGGTCTACTGAGTGTGGAACATAAAGTAATTAATATTAGTAAAGAAAAAACTCAAAAATTAGAGAGACTAAAAGCCAACAAATCCTCTGGACCCAATGGCCTACATTCTTGTGTTTTAAAAGAGTTGGCTGCAAAGATAATGGATGCATTGGTTTCAATCCTTCACAAATTCCAGTGGATTGGAAGGTAGCAAATCTAACCTTTGCTGTTCGAGAAAGGCGGGAGAGAAAACAGGGAACAATAATTCAGTTAGCGTGATATCAATAGTAGGGAAAATGCATTGTTAGGAATGTAGTAACAGGGAACTTTGAAAATCACAATATGAGTAAGCAGGATCAACATGGTTTTATGAAAGGGAAATCGTGTATGACAAATCTATCAGAGAAATTTGAGGGTGTAACTAGCAGGGTGGATAGGGGGAACCAGTGGATGTAGTATATTTGATAAGGTACCACACAAGTGGCTGTGACACAAGATTAGGGCTCACGGCCTTAGGGGTAATATAGTAGCATGGACTGAAGATTAGTTGAAGAACAGAAAATAAGAACAGGAATAAAATGGTCATTTACAGGATTAGGGGGCGTAACGAGTGGAATTTCACAAGGATCAGTGCCTGGGCCTCAGCTAGTTACAATTTATATGGCTTAGATGAGGGGTCCTAGCGGCACAGTGGCGCAATGATTAGCAATGCAGCCTCACAGCTCCAGGGATCCAGGTTCAATTCTGGGTACTGCCTGTGCGGAGTTTGCAAGTTCTCCCTGTGACCGTGTGGGTTTTCGCCAGGTGCTCCGGTTTCCTCCCACTGCCAAAAACTTGCAGGTGATAGGTAAATTGGCCATTGTAAATTGCCCCTTGTGTAGGTAGGTGGTAGGGAATATGGGATTACTGTAGGGTTAGTATAAATGGGTGACGTCTCAATTCATTCCATCTTCGCTGCCTTCGGAGAATACTTGGCATCAGGTGGCAGGACTATATCTCCAACACAGAAGTCCTTGAAGCGGCCAACATCCCCAGCTTATACACACTACTGAGTCAGCGGCGCTTGAGATGGCTTGGCCATGTGAGCCGCATGGAAGATGGCAGGATCCCCAAAGACACATTGTACAGCGAGCTCGCCACTGGTATCAGACCCACCGGCCGTCCATGTCTCCGTTATAAAGACGTCTGCAAACGCGACATGAAATCGTGTGACATTGATCACAAGTCGTGGGAGTCAGTTGCCAGCATTCGCCAGAGCTGGCGGGCAGCCATAAAGACAGGGCTAAATTGTGGCGAGTCGAAGAGACTTAGTAGTTGGCAGGAAAAAAGACAGAGGCGCAAGGGGAGAGCCAACTGTGCAACAGCCCCAACAAACAAATTTCTCTGCAGCACCTGTGGAAGAGCCTGTCACTCCAGAATTGGCCTTTATAGCCACTCCAGGCGCTGCTTCACAAACCACTGACCACCTCCAGGCGCGTATCCATTGTCTCTCGAGATAAGGAGGCCCAAAAGAAAGAAAGTATAAATGGGTGGTTCTTGGTCGGCACAGACTCGGTGGGCTGAGGGGCCTGTTTCAGTGCTGTATCTCTAAAATACAAAAAATAAAATAAAAAAAACTTTGACAATACAATGTTAGGTGGGAAAGTATGTTGTAAGGAGGACATAAAGAGTCTGTAAAGAGATATAAACCGGTTAAGTGATTGGGCAAGATAGTGGCAGATGTGGGGAAGTGTAAAACTATCCACTCTGGTAGGAAGAATGGAAAAGCAGAATACTTTTTAATAGTAAATGTTAGGATTCAGAAGAATCTGGGTGTCCTTGTTCAGGAATCACAGAAAGTTAACAGGCAGGTACAGCAAGTAATTAGGAAGATAAATGGTGTTTTAGCCTTTACTGCAAGGAGGTTGATGTATAAGAGGAAGGAAGTCTTGCTGCAATTATATAGGGCTTTGGTGAGACTACACTTGGAGGACTGTGCTCAGTTTTTGTCTCCTTACCTAAGGAAAGATATATATACCATAGAGGGGGGTGTACCAAAGTTTCTGTCGATTGATTCCTTGAATGATAGGGCTGCCTATGATGAGAGATTGTGTAGAATGGGCATATATTCTCTCGAATATGGAAGAATGAGAGATGATCTCATTGAAACATATAAAATTCTTAGGAGGCTTGACAGGGTAGATGCTGAGATGTTGTTTCCACTAGCTGGAGAGTCTAGAGATACAGGTCATAACCTGAGGATGAGCAGTAGACTATTCAGGACTGAGACGAGGAGAAATTTTAGGCACTAAGGGAATTAAGGGATTGGGGATAGGACGGGAAGGTAGAGCTGATATAGAAATTCAGCCATGATTTTATTAAATGGCAGAGCAGGCTCCTGTTCCTATTTCTTATGTTTACAACACTGACAGGCCTTACTGGTGTATGCTGGTATTGATGCCCCACATGAACCTCCTCCCAGCCTACTTCATCTAAACTATCAACATTTCCTTTCTCCCTCATTTACTTATCTAGGTTTCCCTTAAATGCATCTCAGCTATTCGTATCAACTCCTCTATTTAGTAGCGAGTTCCATATTATCAAGAAGTTTCTCCTGAATTCCTTATTGGATTGATTATTGACTACCTTACATTTATTACCACTAGTTTTGGACTCCCCCACAAGTGGAAACATCTCTTCATTGACCTTTTCAAACCTCTCATAATTTTCAAGATTTCAATTAGGCCACCTCTACCCTTCTCTTTCCCAGAGTCTTTCCTGATAATTATAACCACCCAGTTCTGGTATCATCCTCTTAAAACATTCTCCAATGCCTCTATATTCTTTATAAAAAGTTGTATCTATAATAAAAATGGCCAGGCACAAATTCTAAAAGTGAATTAAGTTTGGTCCAGCAGGCTACAGGTCCTGGCTAAGTTCAGTTCTCACCAAGTGGCAAGTAACACATGCCATCCCAAAAGACAAAGGCTTGTATGCCGGAAATCAGGGTCTGCTGTTTTAACCTCATGTCTAATGGAATGGTTCATGGCTCTCAATTCAAGACAGTCACAGATGTATCTGCATTCCACTCTTGTTTTTGATAAGTACTTGAATGTTACGTATCTGGTCATAATGCATACATTGCCTGATGACAAATATGCCTGCAACTGATCACTGTAGTTGAGTTCCATTCTGTGTGTTTTTGAATTCCTTTTTTCTTTCAGAATTCTTTCAGATAATGCCTGACCTGCTGTGTACTTCCAGCAATTTCGGTTTTTACTTTAAAACATATGCATGAAAATGAAGATCAAGTGAGATCAAGTGGCCGAGATTTTCAGCAGGCTGGGTGAGGTACGAGCACACACTCCCATCACAAACCCATTACGGGTACTATGAAAGTCCTAATGTATCGCACCTTTGAAACAAAACTGGTTTGAATCACATTTACTTAGCGATGAAACAAAAAAACACAAAGATTCATTGTTAAATAATTTTTCTTAAAATACTGATTTTGTAAAAATTGAATAAAAGGCCAATTTTTCATTCAAGGTTAACACAATTGAGAGAGTTTAATAATGTGACCACTATGGCTTCCTGACTGGAGTAGCACAGCACAAGCAATTAAGAATAAACAGGCGCAACATGCACACTGCGAAGAGAGAGAGAGAATTCAGGCAGAGGAAGGACATTGGACAAGTAGCTGCAGCATTGACAAAAATAAGCATTTGGGCTCATAGCAGTGCACACACACATATGCATATAAATACACATACAGTAGAACAAACTAAGACAGCATCTTACACGTCTGCCTTTGCTAGCTGGAACACAGGCACGAGAATGCTTCAACAGAGAAAGGAAACACAGTTAACTACTAATAAAGAGGTAAAAATACCACTAAAATCTACTATTTTGTTGTTGCCTTACCTCAATTCCCTCATCCTAAACCTGTAAAGCCATCAATAGCCTTCCAGGCACAATGAAAGAAAAACCTTTCCAAAAAGAAACATTCCAAGGTGACCAAGGTAAGCCCCACTTGTAGCCCAAGTCAAACTGTTCCATACAATCTCTATCCCTATTCATTACTGAAGACATTTCTTTTAAATTCATTCTCAGGATGTAGGCGTCACTGGCAGCGACAGCATTTATTGTCCATCCCAAGTTAGCATGAGAAGGGTGGTGGTGACTTAGTGGCTTTCTTGGCTACTTCAGAGGGCAGTTAAGCTTCAACCAAATTGGTGGGGGACTGGAGTCACATATAGACATGACCAGGTAAGGAAAGGATATTTCCTTCCCTATTGGGCATTAGTGACCTAGTTGGATTTTTACAATTCAATAGTTTCATGGTCACTTTTCCCAATACAAGGTTTCGCTTTCTGTATTTCTTTTAAACAAAAGAACTCACATTCTCAAACTACCATGGTGGGACTTGGCAGGAGCCATAAAACAGGCATTATTCTGTAACTATGGGACATGGAGCTAATTGAAGTGTGAAGCATGAGTTAAATGCCCTCTACCTAGCCCCATCTGGTAGCCTTGGATAAAACCCACTGGTACAGGATTTGACAGTGCAGTTTCTAATTTTACACAGAGATAAACATCTTTTGTTATAAAGCAAATAACATAAGTTTAAATCTCAAGCATAGTTATTGTTTGTCTCAGGAAGTGTTTTTCAATCTAAGTGAATGGAAGGACACAGTGGCCTGGAAAATGTTGGTCAATCACAGCAGGATGGAGAAATATTTTCAAGAATCCAGAGGGTTCTGATGAAGCAGAACAATGCTTTTTTCCCCTAAGCAGAGACATTCCTGGCTTAATAGCTGCAGGGTCCTGAAACATCCAATAATAATCACTGGCCAGACACACGGACATCCAATTATAAAAGCAGGCCTGTCAAATATCCAATAAATAACTGCAGGCCAGTCAAACGTCCAATCATCATCTCAGGCCACTCAACCATCCATTAATAACCACTGACCTCCAATCATCCAATGACCACCACAGGTCACTCAAAGATCCAATAATAACCACTGACCACTTAACCATCCAATAACAACCATGGGCCAGTGAAACATCCAATAATAATTGCATGACCATCGCTCAAATGTATCATAATAACTAAAGGGCAGCCTCCCAGACAACTAATAACAGAAATGTAGGAAACAAAAAATGTAGTAAAAAAATGAGGAGAGGGGTAACAGACTTCAGAAGGCCATACTCAGACTGGTAAAACAGGTAGGCTCATAATAGTGGTGCATTTCAGTAGGAAGAATGAGGTGAGGCAATACAAACTAAATGGTACAATTTTAAAGGGATGCAGGAACAGGGAGAGATGGGGTGTATCTCCACAAATCTTTGAAAGTGGCAGCACTAGTTGAGAAGTTGTTTAAACAGGCAGACTAAATCCTAAGCTTTATAAATAGGCATGGAGTAAAACAGCAAGGAAGTTATACTTCTTTAATAAAACACTGGTTAAAATCCAGCTGGTATTGTGGCCAATTATAGGCATTGCATTTTAGGAAGTAAGGCCTGGCTACCCAACCCGAACCCGGCTAGACCTGACGACATGTGCTGGGTTCGTGTCGGTTCTATATTCCGAGTCCAGCATTTGGGCTTGGGTTGGGTTGGACAGTGCTGCTTCCGGGAAGTCATGGGATCAGGCTTACCCATGATTCCTCACAACTCGATCTGCAGGAATAGCCTGCTGCCGGAATGGATGAACGATATTCGTGTCGGGTTGGATGCGGAAATAAATTTAAGGACTCTGTCCGGGTCGGGTTGGCTGTGATCGGGTCGGGCTTCACTTCTATAGCCGAGCAGGCCTTTATTAGGAAGGACGTCAACAACAATTCGATTCACTCCGCGTGATATCAAGAAACGACTGAAGGCACTGGATACTGCAAAAGCTATGGGCCCTGACAATATTCCGGCAATAGTACTGAAGATCTGTGCTCCAGAACTTGCAGCGCCCCTAGCCAAGTTGTTCCAGTACAGGTACAACACTGGCATCTACCCTGCAATGTGGAAAATTGCCCAGGTATGTCCTGTACACAAAAAGCAGGACAAGTCCAACCTGGCCAATTACCGCCCCATCAGTCTACTCTCAATCATCAGTAAAGTGATGGAAGGTGTCATCAACAGTGCCATCAAGCAGCACTTGCTTAGCAATAACCTGCTCAGTGACGCTCAGTTTGGGTTCCGCCAGGGAAACTCAGCTCCTGACCTCATTACAGCCTTGGTTCAAACATGGACAAAAGAGCTAAACTCAAGAGGTGAGGTGAGAGTGACTGCCCTTGACATCAAGGCAGCATTTGCCCAAGTACAGCATCAAGGAGCCCTGGCAAAACTGAGGTCAATGGGAATCGGGGAAAACCCTCCGCTGGCTGGAGTCATACCGAACGCAAAGGAAGATGGTTGTGGTTGTTGCAGGTCAATCATCTGAGCTCCAGGACGGCACAGTGGTGCAGTGGCTAGCACTGCAGCCTCACAGCTCCAGTGACCCGGGTTCAATTCTGGGTACTGCCTGTGTGGAGTTTGCAAGTTCTCCCTGTGTCTGCGTGGGTTTTCTCCGGGTGCTCCGGTTTCCTCCCACAAGCCAAAAGACATGCAGGTTGGTAGGTAAATTGGCCATTATAAATTGCCCCTAGTATAGGTAGGTGGTAGGGAAATATAGGGACAGGTGGGGATGTTTGGTAGGAATATGGGATTAGTGTAGGATTAGTATAAATGGGTGGTTGATGGTCGGCACAGACTCAGTGGGCCGAAGGGCCTGTTTCAGTGCTGTATCTCTAAAACTAAAACTAAATCACTGCAGGAGTTCCTCAGGGCTTTTTAAAAAATTCATTCATGGGATGTGGGCGTCACTGGCAATGCCAGCATTTATTGCCCTTCCATAATTGCCCTCGAGAAGGTGGTGGTGAGCTGCCTTCTTGAACCGCTGCAGTCCATGTGAGCTAGGTACACCCACAGTGCTGTTAGGAAGGGAGTTCCAGGATTTTGACACAGCAATAGTGATATAGTTCCAAGTCAGGATGGTGTGTGACTTGGACAGGAACTTGCAGGTGGTGATGTTCCCATGCATCTACTGCTCTTGTCCTTCAAAGTGGTAGAGGTCGCGGGTTTGGAAGGTGCTGTCTAAGGAGCTTTGGTGCATTGCTGCAGTGCATCTTGTAGATGGTACACACTGTTGCCACTGTGCGTCGGTGGTGGAGGGAGTGAATGTTTGTGGATGGTGTGCCAATCAAGCGGGCTGCTTTGTCCTGGATGGTGTTGGGCTTCTTGAGTGTGGTTGGAGCAGCACCCATCCAGGCAAGTGAAGATTATTCCATCACACTCCTGACTTGTGCCTTGTAGATGGTGGACAGGCTTTGGGATGTCAGGAGGTGAGTTACTCGCTGCAGGATTCTTAGCCTCTGACCTGCTCTTGTAGGCTTATATGCCTACTCCAGTTCAGTTTCTGGTCAATGGTAGCCCCTAGGATGTTGATAGTGGGGGATTCAGTGATGGTAATGCCATTGAATGTCAAGGGGAGATGGTTAGATTCTCTCTTGTTGGAGATGGTCACTGCCTGGCACTTGTGTGGCACGAATGTTACTTGCCACTTATCAGCCCAAGCCTGGATATTGTCCAGGCCTTGCTGCATTTCTACACGGACTGCTTCAGTATCTGAGGAGTCACGAATGGTGCTGAACATTGTGCAATCATCAGCAAACATCCCCGCTTCTGACATTATGAATGAAGGAAGGTCATTGATCGAAGCAGCTGAAGATGGTTGGGCCTCAGACACTACCCTGAGGAACTCCTGCAGTGATGTCCTGAGCTCAGATGATTGACCTCCAACAACCACAGCCATCTTCCTTTGCACTAGGTATGACTCCAACCAGCAAAGAGATTTCCCCCTGATTCCCATTGACTCCAGTTTTGCTAGGGCTCCTTGATGCCATACTCAGTCAAACACTGCCTTGATGTCAAGGGCAGTCACGTTCACCTCACCTCTTGAGGGTAGTGTCCTAGGCCCAACATCTTCAGCTGCTTCCTTCAATCTTAAGGTCAGAAGTGGGGATGTTCGCTGATGATTGCACAATGTTCAGCGTCATTTGCAACTCCTCAGATACTGAAGCAGTCCGTGTAGAAATGCAGCATGACTTGGACAATATCCAGGCTTGGGCTGATAAATGGCAAGTAACATTCGCGCCATACAAGTGCCAGGCAATGACCATCTCGAACAAGAATCTAACCATCTCCCCTTGACATTCAATGGCATGACCATCGCTGAACCCCCCACTATCAACATCCTAGGGGCTACCAATGACCAGAAACTGAACTGGAGTAGCCATATAAATACCGTGGCTACAAGAACAGGTCAGAGGCTAGGAGTCCTGCAGCGAGTAACTCACCTCCTGACTCCCCAAAGCCTGTCCACCATCTACAAGGCACAAGTCAGGAGTGTGAAGGAATACTCTCCACTTGCCTGGATGGGTGCAGCTCCAACAACACACAAGAAGCTCGACACCATCCAGGACAAAGCAGCCCGCTTGATTGGCACCCCATCCACAAACATTCACTCCCTCTACCACTGACACACAGTGGCAGCAGTGTGCACCATCTACAAGATGCACTGCAACAACACACCAAGGCTCCTTAGACAGCACCTTCCAAACCCATGACCTCTACCAACTAGAAGGACAAGGGCAGCAAATTCATGGGAACACCACCACCTGCAAGTTCCCCTCCAAGTCACACACCTTCCTGACTTGAAACTATATCGCCGTTCCTTCACTGTCACTGGGTCAAAATCCTGGAACTCCCTTCCTAACAGCACTGTGGGTGTACCTACCCCACATGGACTGCAGAGGTTCAAGAAGGCAGCTCACCACCTCCTTCTCAAGGGCAATTAGGGATAGGCAATAAATGCTGGCCTGGCCAGCGACGCCCACACCTCATGAATGAATTTTTAAAAACCGTAGCGAGGGCGTACAGGAGATTTACCAGAATGCTATCAGGGATGAGGGACTTCAGTTATGTGGATAGACTGGAGAAGCCGGGGTTTGTTCTCCTTAGAGTAGAGAAAGTTAAGGGGAGATTTGAAAGAGATGTTCAAAATCATGAATGGTTTTGATAAAGTAAATAAGGAGAAACTGTTTCCAGTGGCAGGAGGGTCAGTAACCAGAGAGCACAGAGTTAAGGTAATTGACAAAAGAACCAGACATGAGGAAAAACCTTATTTAAGTAGCGAGTGGTAATGATTTGGAATGGTGGAGGCAGATTCAACAATAATTTTCAAAAGGATACTAGATAAATTCTTGATTGTGGGGGGGGGGTGCGCAATTTATAGGGTGATGGGGAAAGGTCAGGGAAATGGAACTAACTGGATAGCTCTTTCAAAAGCTAAAAAAGGCAGGATGGGCTGAATGGCCTGTTTCTGTGCTATATCACTTTATGATTCCCTGCAAAACAAACCAGTAAAGCAGCCTATAGTGACCACAGGCTATTCACTGAAACATTTGATAACAACTGCAGGTCAGTCACTCACACATCCCATAATAACCACAGGCCAGTCACTCACCCATCCCATCGTAACTGCAGGTCAAACATTCCATAATATCCTCAGGCCAGTCACTCAATCATCCCTTAATAACTGCTGGTTATTAAAACATCCAATAATAGCAGCATTACAAAATTCTGCTAAATAACAGCCAGCTAGGCGCTCAAACACCTGATGTTTTGAAGCAACTATAATGTATCACCAATCACAGTTCCATCATAATTTCCCAAATAAACACTAGCTCAGCTCCCAATAGATGCTTGAGTCTACAGTGCCACAGACGGACAGAATCCACACTCCTCCAAATCATTGAATTATTTGTAGTTTTAAACCAGTGCTTCCTCTATTAAGTATGCTAATTTGGGAACTCCTGTAATATTGTAGAGTGAAGTCAGTGCATTGGTAGTGCACCATGCAGTAGTTTCACCTGATTGATACTGTACTTTCTGAATTCAGAAACTGATCCATTCTGCTATTTTACAGCAAAGTTAAAACTGGACATTTGTAAACAGTCACTGAAATCATTTAGGCAAGTAATAGTCATGGAATCCAGCTTTATTTAATAGGGATAAGGTTCAGCTCACTTCCTATGATGCCAATGGGCTACTACCTTAACCACAGGCTGGGAACAATCTTTTGTTAATACTGTAGCAGCTCCCTGAAGTAGCAAAACATTCAATAAAAGAGTCCAGATTTAGATATGAGACTGTGTGTACCCTTTCTGGATAGATTATTTGTTTAATTAAGTTTTTTTTGTTTTCTCCTCTCATTTCTAGGTCTCCCAGTGCCATGCTTCACCCCTGGCCAAAACACTGAGCATCACTCTGTACTGAACCACAAGATGTGTTGGCCTCAGTTCTCTTGCCATCTGTTTCCCCCAAACTGCCCACAGCAGAACAATCTGGGCTGGTAACACACACAACGGCTATGAATGCAGGGTCTTCAAGCCTGTGGCACAGGTGTTCAATGCATGGTACAGGCAGTTGGCTGCATCAAGTCACTGCCCTGAGACTCCCTCTTACAGTTAAAACTTTAACTTATTCATGTTTATCACATTGCTTTTCTTTTATCCAATTAACCCAGACATGTTGCCACCTGAAGTTTACAGTGCACTATTCCCTGCGCTGTCAAAAAGTAACCACTGATGTTATCTCTGGTAGCATCTTATCTTTGGGAAATCAAGGACCAATCCATCTTGCTTTTATAAGACAAGTGTTTACAAAGGACAAAGTTATCCAAGGAAAACATATATACTGTACAAGAGCAAAATACTGTGGATGCTGGAGATCTGAAAATGAAACAGAAAATGCTGGAAATAGCAGGTCAGACAGCATCTGTAGAGAGAGAAACAGAGTTGATGACCTTTCATTAGATGTTTGCACATCTGCTCATTAATAGTGTCACCAGCCCATCAAAACAAGGTTAGTTATTCCATCAACACAGGGTTTTATTAAAACACACCAAAACACAGTACTACAAACAACACAGCTAAAACACAAGAAGATGGGTCACACTAACAAAGACTGAAAAGATAAAATACAGTCAATTTCACGTGGGGTTTAAATTTAAATTAACATTGTTTCCAAGATTGTTTGCGTATGTTACTATTATTTGCCTAAAGGTTCTTCTGTTGCATTTGCTAAGGGAAGACTGTGGTCTGGAGCATGTCTGGGATGATGTGCTGCTAACCTGACTTGTCCCTTGAGACCCATTGCACTAGTTCTCTTTGTGCGGTTCCAGATTATCGTGGCAGCTTGCAAAATGTGGAAGGCTACTTTTTAGCTGCTTGTAAATTTTAAGCTCTGGGCCACTGATTGTCACAGATACAAAATCAAGTGCTATGTTTTGAACCATAGTGCCTAAAGTACTGAAGATATCCACCAGACCCAAGAATATCATGGATAGACAGACTGTTGGATTACTTGTGTAGCTTCAGTAAATGTGCAATTAATGCTGTATAAATGCAAATGTTAATCTTGAACTTCTACTCCATGGGGAAAAGAACCATTTTCAGGTTCTGTTGTTTGCAATATTTGTTTTTCCAAAGATTATCTGCTTTCATAGAGTGCTAGCCCTGATTTTTTAAATCTGTTCTTAGGATGTAGCTAGATCTCGTTGCTCTGAGAAGGGCTAGGCCATTTTATAGGACCAATTATTTTTAAAACTGAGTGGCTTGCCAGGTTACTTCAGAGGGCATTCAGATGTGACCATTAGGTGTGGGGTTGGAGTCACATGCAGAGCAGACTTGGTAAGGGTGACAGGTTTCCTTCCCAGAACCAGTTGGATTTTTACAACAGTCCAGGGACATTCATGACCATTTTATCTGCCGTGCCAGCCCACAATTACCAGATTAATCAAATTCAATTTCACAACTTGCTTCAGTACCATAACCACTACACTACTGTATCCATCCTTTGATCAAAGACTTTCTACAATTATCAAGAACAGTTACAGGTGAGAATTAGATTATCATGATTTGAGCAAGGCAAATGCTGACAATCCTGCTCTCTGAAACCATCTCCTGCCTAATTCACAAGCCCCCTTAACATCCCTAAAACCTGCTTGCTCCTCGATGTGAGATGAGCTGAAGCTCTATACATGCTGATGTTTCCATATTGAAAACTCATTTTGAAGTGGGAAGTATGGGTTTGTGGATGAACATTTATGCATGTCTGTGAATTGACTGTATTTTCCAGGCGGGGTTTTTTTTATTATTGTTCCAAACCAATGTGCTGGTCCCGGTCAGTGGGTACGGCTCATCGGTTGAAAGCTTCTGAACTTACATCATTCCAAAAGTCTACCAAAGAAGAAGAAGAAGACAGAGAATCCTATCCCAATTGTGAAATAGTAGCATCACATGTTGGGGGTGGGAGGAAAGGAAGAAATTAAATTAAAAACAATGAGAAACAATGAGGAACTCATTAACAATGTCACTCACTCATCCAGGAACACAACAAGAACAATTAAACTTGAAAAAGGTTGAAACAACAACAACTTATATTTACAGACCTAAAAAACTAATCACACTTCAAACCTGGGGGGAGGGGGGAAACAAAACTGCACATAAATATATTAAATGTCTGTACAATTTGATTTACTCACTTCGAATTGATCCAGAGGAGAGGCAGGTGTATTCAAAAATGCCAAGAAAGAATTCTGTGAGTCTTGGTGCTTTACACCTAGAAAAACAGCAGCAAGTTTTTTAAAAACGTATAAAGAAACATTTAGCCTGCGCAGTTTCTGGAGGATCATTCCACCTGAGGGCCACAGCATGTTGGAGGTAAGTTTGTTTTTAAAGAGGTGGCTTTACATCTAAACTTCAGCTTTGTGATTTATCACCCTTTAAAAATATGAATGAAACAATAACATTTAAAACCAAATTGTAACATTTCAGCATTGGATAGACCCTTAGACCATTCTGTGAATGAAACTGGTCATTTCTACAAACCATTCTTTCAAGATTGTTGTATATTTTCATTAATTATATCTTTATCACGCAACTTATACAAACTGACAGACTCGCCTGACACATCTAAGTCAGCCGAAGGAGAAACTTGCAGATTAAAGGGAAATATTACAAAGTGAATTGTTATGGATATTTGGAAGATGGTGTGGGTGACCTCCACTTTTCACCTCTCAACTTACTGCAGAAAGTGTTTTTTTTTAAATAAAGTGTTTTAGTCCCCGAGTACTTTAAGGGTGAAATAAACAGATCAATGACAAGTTTCCCCATATCTTTAAAAAGATAACTATTTATTAAATACCCAAAAATGTTCACAACCTCACACAGGCACACACACAAGAAAAGAAAGAGATTAGAGGATGGCATGCATTTAAGTCCGATTGCTGTAAAAAGAATTCACTTTGAAACCATCTTGGTTTTCTGGGAGGAATTTTTAACAGCGTTGCAGGCCTGAAGTTCCTTTTCTTGGTTCACTCAAGTATTGCGGATTCCTTTAAGACTCAGTCAAAGTCGGTGGACAATCTTGTTAAAATTTCTCAGATGGGGAATTTTCAAGGTCACCTTTTTCAGTCTCTGTTGCCGTGGTTTAAAGATGTTACCGGCAGGGTTCTCTTCTTGGCTGGAATAGATCTCTCAGCTGCTGGCTTTCTCTCTCTGCAGAGAAATCCTTTTTTGAAGGAAAAACCTGATCAGGTTTGGTTTCGGTCAGGTGACCATGGATGCTCTCCCCTGGTGTGTTCATACAATGTCTTTGAACGTGGGGCCATTGTTACACAATAGGGTTTGAATGTGGCTTAACTTGATAAAGTGGTGTTATGTCCCACCTATTAGCTTGGCTTTCAATTCACAGGCTCTCTGTCTGTGAAGGTCTTAGTCAACCCAATTCTTGAAGATAGGAGCCATTTAGCATTGAATGGCCTGTTTAGCATTTTAATGTACCTTCCCCAGGACTAGTCCAGCTGTGATGATGGGTTTAGTCTCCGATGTAGATTTGCAGTACAGGAGAAGTCACCTGATCTCTTACTCCAACTTGTCTGCAGCAAAGTACGTCCATTTTTTGCAGTTTAATTCACTAGTTCATTTTTACAGTTCATAATTGCTCCAGTTCACTTTATTTCATAACTGTTCCTTCTGTGAGCATGACACCTCCCCGCAAAATGTGAAAAAATGAAATTCCTTTTGTTTGTTTTTTTATTTTAGAAAGAAAGTGAGAGCACACATATACACTCATTCCTCGGTTTTACTGTCATTAGTCTTTCACAGTTTCCTGGTGGGACAGTGTTTAGGTTCTGGACAATGCGTCTGCGATGACATTGTTTTTCCCAGCTATATATAAAATTTTCAAGTTAAATGGCTGGAAGAGTAAGCTCCATCTGCACTTTGAATTTTTCTAAGACGGTTCGTGGGTTGTGGTCAGTACATATTAGAATTTCTCTGTGTCTGTTATCAACATAAGAAAGGAGGGGGAGTAGCAATTTTGGTCAAGGAAACTATTACAGCTGTGAGGAGGGATGATATGTTGGAAGGTTCATCAAATGAGGCCATATGGATCGAGCTAAGGAACGAAAAAGGGGCAATCACACTGCTGGGAATGTATTATAGACCCCCAAACAGTCAGATGGAGATAGAAGAGCAGATATGTAGGCAAAGCTCTGAGAAGTGCAAGAACAATAGGGCAGAAATAGGAGAGGATTTTAATTACCCCAATATTAACTGGGATAGTTTTAGTGTGAAAGGAATTGAGGGAGCAGAACTCTTGAGGTGCATTTAGAAGAACGTTTTTGCCCAGTATGTCGCAAGTCCAACAAGAGAGGGCGCAGTTTTAGACTTAGTTTTAGGAAATGAAGATGGGCAGGTGGAAGGAGTGGCAGTGGGAGAACATTTTGGTGGTACTGATCATAATTCAGTCAGTTTTAACAGCACCTTCCAAACCTGCGACCTCTGCCAACTAGAAGGATAAGGGCAGCAAATACACGGGAACACCACCACCTGCAAGTTCCCCTCCAAGTCACACACCACCCTGACTTGGAACTATATCGCTGTTCCTTCACTGTCGCTGGGTCAAAATCCTGGAACTCCCTTCCTAACAGCACTGTGGGTGTACCTACCCCACATGGACTGCAGCGGTTCAAGAAGGCAGCTCACCACCAACTTCTCAAGGGCAATTAGGGATGGGCAATAAATGCTGGCCTGGCCAGCGACGCCCACATCCCGTGAATGAATAAAAAAAAACATAATTATGGAAAAGGACAGAGATAGAACAGGAGTTAGAGTTCTCAATTGGGGCAAGGCCAATTTTACTAAACTGAGGAGTGATTTAGCGAAAGTGGACTGGAAACAGCTACTTGAAGGTAAAGCAGAGTCAGAAAGTGGGAGGCATTCAAAGGGGAGATTCAAGGAGTTCAGGGTAAACATGTTCCCACTAAGAAAAAGGGTAAGGCGGCCAAATCTAGAGCCCCATGGATGTTAAGAAGCCTGCAGGGTAAGATAAGGCAGAAAAGGAAAGCTTATGTCCGACATTGAGAACTCAATACTACAGAAAGCCAAGAGGAGTATAGAAAGTGGACGGGTGAAATCAAAAAGGAAATTAGGAAAGCAAAGAGAGGGCATGAAAAAATATTGGCAAGCAAAATCAAGGTGAACCCAAAGATGTTTTATCAATACATTAAGAGTAAGAGGATAACTAAGGAGAGAGTAGGGCCCATAAAAGACCAAAAAGATAACCGATGTGTAGGAGTGGAAGATGTCGGTATGGTTCTTAATGAATACTTTGCGTCTGTCTTCACAAAAGAGAGGGGCGATGCAGATATTGTAATTAAGGAGGAAGAGTGTGAAGTATTGGATGTGATAAACATAGGGAGAGAGGAAGTATTAATAGGATTAGCATCGTTGAAAGTTGATAAATCACCAGGGCTGGAGGAAATGTATCCTCGGCTGTTTAAAGAAGCGAGAGAGGAAATAGCAGAGGGTCTGACCATCATTTTACAGCCCTCACTGGATACAGGTGTGGTGCCGAAGGATTGGAGAATTGCTAATGTTGTACCTCTGTTTAAAAAGGGAGCAAAGGATAGACCAAATAATTACACGCCAATCAGTCTAACCTCTGTAGTGGGCAAATTATTGGAATCTATTCTGAGAGACAGGATAAACTGTCACTTAGAAAGGCAGAGGGTAATCAATGATAGTCAGCATGGATTTATTAAGGGAAGATCTTGTTTGTCCAACTTGATCGAATTTTTTGAAGAAATAACAAGATAGTTGAGGGTAGTGCAGTTTATGTGGTCTGCATGGATTTTAGCAAGGGTTTTGACAAGGTCCCACATGGAAGATTGGTTAAAAAAATAAAATCCCATGGGATTCAGTGAAATGCAGCAAGCTGGATACAAAATGAAAGCAAAATACTGCGGATGCTGGAAATCTGAAATAAAAACAAGAAATGCTGGAACCACTCAGCAGGTCTGGCAGCATCTGTGAAAAGAGAAGCAGAGTTAACGTTTCGGGTCAGTGACCCTTCTTCAGAACAAAATTGGCTCAGTGGCAGGAAACAAAGGGTCATTGTTGACAGGTGTTTTAGCGACTGGAAGGCTGTTTCCAGTGGCGTTCCGCAGGGCTCAGTTCTGGGTCCCCTGCTTTTTGTGGTGTATATTAATGATTTGGACGTAAACGTAGGGGACATGATCAAAAAGTTTGCGGACGACACAAAGATTAGCCGTGTGGTAGATAGCGTGGAGGATAACTGTAGGCTGCAGGAAGATAATGATGGTCTGGTCGGATGAGCAGAAAAGTGGTAAATGGAATTCAATTTGGAGAAGTGTGAGGTGATGCATTTGGGGAGGTCAAACAAGGCAAAGGAATACACGATTAATGGGAAAATACTGAGAGTGTAGAGGAAGTAAGGGACCTTGGAGCGAATGTCCACAGATCCCTGAAGGTAGCAGGACAGGTCGATAAGGTGGTTAAGAAGGCATATGGAATCCTTTCCTTTATTAGCCAAGGTACAGAATACAAGAGCAGGGAGGTTATGCTAGAACTATATAATTCATTAGTTAGGCCACAACTTGAGTACTGTGTGCAGTTCTGGTCACCTCATTACAGAAAGGATGTAATTGTACTAGAGAGGGTACAGAGGAGATTTACGAGGGTGTTGGCAAGACTGGAAAATGCAGCTCTGAGGAAAGATTGGATAGGCTGGGGTGGTTCTCCTTGGAACAGAGAAGGCTGAGGGGAGATTTGATTGAAATGTACAAAATTTTGAGGGGCCTGGATAGAGTGGAGGTGAAGGGTCTATTCACCTTAGCAGCGAGGTTAGTGATGAGGGGGCATAGATTTAAAGTGATTGGCAATAAAATTAGAGGGGAGATGAGGAAAACCGTTTTCACCTAAAGGGTGGTGATGGTCTCGAACTCACTCCCTGAAAGGGTAGTTGAGGCAGAGACCCTCAACTCATTCAAAAGGAGTCTGGATATGCACCTCAAGTGCCGTAAGCTACTGACCAAATGCTGGAGGACGGGATTAGAATAGGTTGATCGTTTTTCGGCCGGTACAGACACAACGGGCCAAGTGGCCTCTTTCTGTGCCTTAAACTTTCTATGATCCTAACATAAACTTCAAAATGTTGAAGAGCAGAGTCCCAATGCTTCCTTTTCTATTGTTGAACATTTGCACTGATGTTTAGTTTTTTTTGAAAAATAGCCAATTGGCCCCTCGAGGCCTGAGTCATCTTCGTGGAGTTTTTAAAAAATTGATTTATGGGATGTGGGCATCATTGGCTAGGCCAGCATTTGTCGCCCATCCCTAAGTGCCCTTGAGAAGGTGGTGGGTGAGCTGCCTTCTTGAACTGCTGCAGTCCTCGGGTGTAGGTACACCAACAGTGCTGATAGGGAGGGAGTTCCAGGATTTTGACCTAGCAACAGTGAAAGAACGATGATATAGTTCCAAGTCAGGATGGTGTGTAGCTTGGAAGGGAACTTGCAGGTGGTGGTGTTCCCGTGCATCTGCTGCCCTTGTCCTTCTAGGTGGCAGAGGTCACGGTTTGGAAGGTGCTGTCGAAGGAGCCTTGATGAGTTGCTGCAGTGCATCTTGTTGATGGTGCACACTGCTGCCACTGTGCATTGGTGGTGGAGGGAGTGAATGTTGGAGGTGGTGTAAGACCTCTCCTACTCCTACATCGCTGGTGTCAATAGCCACATTAAAGGATTTGTTGAAATTTGGGGCTGCCAATACAGGTTCCTTTGTTAAAATTGCCATCAATTTTTCAAAAGCCTTCTGGCACCCTTCTGACCACATGATCTTAAGGTTTTTCTTTAATAGGTCAGTTAAGGGTGCAGCTGGGTTGCTGAAGTTGGGGAAAATTTTTTGGTAGGAACCACACATCCCCAGGAATTGCATTATTTCTCTCTTAGTCTTGGGAACAGAAAATCTACCAGGACTTATACTTTACTGCCCGTGGCAACATCTGACCTTGGCCTACAATATGTCCTAAACAGGTTACTTTTGTGTTAGCGAACTCGCTTTTAACTAAAATAAAAGCAAAATAATGTGGATGCTGGAAATCTGAAATAAAAACAGAAAGTGCTGGAAACTGACAACAGGTCTGGAAGCATCTGTGGAGAGAGAAACATTAATGTTTCAGGTCTGTGACCTTTCATCAGAAATAGCAGTGGAAAGGTCATGCCTTTATCCAACATTAAGGATTGAGTGGCCCCTGTATCTCTGAGCATAACAATGGACTTGCTTGTTTCATTCGAGGGGTATGGGGACACCTTTCCAAATAAAACAAAATCCTGCCAACGCTCGAAGTTTTTCTGTTTCTGCCACACGTATGACGATATTCTTTGAGGGGTCCATCACCATGGTTAGGACCACAGGCTTGTCTCCCATCCTACCTGCTTAATACTATAATACTAAATACTATTTTTAAATTCTAATAGAATCACCTCTCCCAACTTCTCATTTGAGAGGTCTAGCTTAAGAGATCTTATCCAGTGTTTGAAAGTCATGTGTTTAACTCTTTCAAATCCGATAAAGGTTTGGGCAGGTCTTTCTTTCGCATTTCTAAATTTTTGCTGATAGGCCTCAGGGACTAACTCGTAGGCATTTAAAACAGCAGTTTTAGTCTGTTCGTAATCAAAGGAGCTTTCTTCTGACAACATGGAGCAGGCTTCACGAGTTCTCCCGACTAACTCATCTTGTAAAAGGAGGGTCCAATATTCTTTTGTCCATTTTAACCTGGTAGCAATTTTCTCAAAAGAGATAAAATAAGACTCAACCTCTTCCTCATTAAATTATGGCACTAATCGTGAGTGTCTCAAAATATCAAAGTTTTGCTCAGAATTGGGGTTTATATTTGAATTGCTGGTGGCAGTCCCACCTTGTGCTTGCAGTCTAACTTGAGCTATCTCACCTATCTTCCCCTTTGCATCTTTCTTTCCTCTTTTTCCTTTTGAAACTGCAATTCCAATTTTTGCAGGGCAAGGATTTTATCGAGGGTTATTTTGTCAGATTCAGATTCATGCCTGTTTAAAATGACTAGCTAGATTCTAAATGATCTCGGTTTCCTTGCTTTCTGTCTGAAAGTTACTCTCACCTGGGTAGCTACAGCTTTTAAGTCTTCAACACTTAATAGATTTAAGGCAGCCCATGATACCTTTCCCTGCTCTACAAACGCTTCGGCGTCGAAGGTGGCCTTGTCTTTAAGTGTTTTAGTACAGTAAAGAAGAAAAGGATATTAGAACATACAAACATACGAATCAGCAGCAGGAGTAGACCACTCAGCCCCTCGAGCATGCTCTGCCATTCAACAGGATGATGGCTGATCTGATTTTAGCCTCAATTTCCCGCCGAGCCCCAATAACCTTTCACCCTCTTGCTGATCAAGAATCTATTGACCTCTGCCTTAAAAATATTCAAAATACTCTGCTTCCACTGCCTATTGAGGTAGAGAGTTCCAAAGACTCGCGGCCCTCTGAGAAATCCAGACTGATTCCTGGGATGGCAGGACTGACGTATGACGAGAGATTGGGTCGATTAGGTTTGTATTTGCTAGAGTTTAGAAGAATGAGAGGGAATCTCTAGAAACCTACAAAATTCTAACAGGACTGGACAGACTAGATGCAGGAAGGATGTTCCCGATGGCCTGGAGTCCAGGACCAGGGGTCACAGTCTAAGGATAAGAGGTAAGCCATTCAGGACTGAGATGAGGAGAGATTTCTTCACCCAGAGAGTGGTGAACCTGTGGAATTGTCTACCACGGAAAGCAGTTGAGGCCAAATCATTAAATATATTCAAGAAAGAGTTAGATCTTAGGACTAATGGGATCAAGGGATACGGGGAGAAAGCGGGAACAGGTTACTGAGTTTGCCCACTCACTCAACCTGTCCAAATCACACTGGAGCTTCTCTGCATCCTCCTCACAGCTCACACTCCCACCCAACTTTGTATCATCTGCAAACTTGGATATATTACATTTAATTCCCTCATCTATATCATTAATATATATTGTGAACAGCTGGGGTCCTAGCACTGATCCCTGCGGTACCCCACTAGTCACTGCCTGCCACTCGGAAAAAGACCCCTTTATTCCTACTCTTTGTTTCCTGTCTGCCAACCAGTTCTCTATCCATGTTAGCTTACCACCAATCCCACGTGCTTTAATTTTTCACGCTAATCTCTTATGTGGGACCTTATCGAAAGCCTTCTGAAAGTCCAAATACACCACATCCCTTATCTATTCTACCAGTTACATCTGCAAAAAATTCTAGTAGATTTGTCAAGTATTATTTCCCATTCGTAAATCCATGCTGACTTTGTCCAATCCTGTCATTATTTTCCAAGTACTCTGCTATTACTTATATATTATATAATTATTATATAATCTTTTATAATGGACTCTAGCATTTTCCCCACTACTGATGTCAGGCTAACCAGTTTATAATTCCTATTTCCTCTCTACCTCCTTTTTTAATTAATGGGTTACATTAGCTACCCGTCAATCCGTTGGAACTGTTCCAGAGTCTATAGAATTTTGAAAAATGACCAACAATGCATCTACTATTTCTAGGGCCACTTCCTTAAGTACTCTGGGATGTAGATTATCAGGCCCTGGGGATTTATTGGCCTTCAATCCCATCAATTTCCCTCACACCATTTCCCTACTAATACTAATTTCATACAGTTCCTCCTTCTCACTAGACTCTATGTTCCCCAACATTTCTGGTAGGCAATTTGTATCCTCCTTTGTGAAGACAGAAACAAAGTATGTATTTAATTGGTCTGCCATTTCTTTGTTCCCCATTATAAATTTCCCCGTTTCTGACTGTAAGGGACCCACATTTGTCTTCACGAATCTTTTTCTCTTCACATATCTAATAGAAGCTTTTACGTCAATTTTTATGTTCTCTGCAAGCTTACTCTCATACTCTATTTTCCCCTTCTTAATCAATCGCTTTGCTGAAATCTAAACTGCTCCCAATCCTCAGGTTTGCTGCATGCTCTGGCCATTTTATATTTCTCCTCCTTGGATCTAATACTATCTCTAATTTCTTTTGTAAGCCACGGTTGAGCCACCCTTCCCGTTTTATTTTTGCACCAGACAGGAATGAACAATTGTTGTAATTTATCCATGTGCTCTTTAAATGTTAGCAATTGTCTATCCACTGTCAACCCTTTAAGTAACGTTCCCCAATCTATCATAGCCAATTCGTGCCTCATACCTTCATAGTTTCTTTTATTTAGATTCAGGACCCTAATCTTGGAATCAACTCTCTCACTCTCCATCTTAATGAAGAATTCTATCATGTTATGGTCACTCTTCCCCAAGGGACCCCACAGAACAAGATTATTAACTAATCCTTTCTCATTACACAATACCAAGTCTAGGATGGCCTGTTCTCTAGTTGGTTCCTCAATATCTTGGTCCAAAAAACCATCACATATGCACTCCAGGAATTCCTCCTCTACAGTATTATTGCTAATTTGATTTGCCCAACTATATGTAGATTAAACTCACCCATAAATACAGTTGCACCCTTATTGCATGCGTCTCTAATTTCCTGTTTAATGCCATCCTCTACATCACCATTGCTATTTGGGGGTCTATATACAATCCCCACCAATGTTTTCTGCCCCTTGGTGTTTCTTAGATCCACCCAAACAGATTCCATATCAGGATTCTCTGAGCTAATATCCTTCCTCACTATTGTATTGATTTCCTCTTTTATTAACAAAGCTACTCCATCTCCTTTCCCATTTTGCCTGTCCTTCCTAAATATTGAATACCCTTGGATGTCCAGTTCCCATCCTTGGTCACCTTGCAGCCATGTCTCCATAATTGTAACTATATCTTATCCATTAACATCTATTTGAGCGGTTAATTCACCTACCTTATTGCGAATACTCAGCGCATTGAGACACAATGCCTTTAGGCTTGTCTTTTTAACATTCTTAGTCATCTTAGCATTATTTCGCACTATGGCCCTATTTTTTTCTTGCCCTTGATTTCTATGCCTTCCACTTTTGTCTTTTTGTTTCCTGTCTTTCGTTTCTATCTTTGTTTCTTCCTCCTCAATCTCCTCACTCAGGTTCCCATCCCCCTGCCATTCCAGTTTAAATCCTCCCCGACAGCACTAGCAAATGCCCCTGCGATAACATCGATTCTGGTCCTGCCCTGGGTGTAACCCGCCCTGCTTGTACAGGTCCCACCTTCCCCAGAACTGGTCCCGCTGTCCCAGGAATCTAAATCCCTCCCTCCTGCACTATTTCTCCAGCCACGCATTCATCTGGTCTATTCTCCTGTTCCTATACTCACTAACACCTGGCACAGGAAGTTATCCTGAGATTACAACCTTTGAGGTCCTGCTTTTTAATTTAGCTCCTAACTCCTTAAATTCATCTTGCAGGACCTCATCCCTTTTTCTATCCATGTTGTTGGTACCAACATGTACCATGACCACTGGCTGTTCACCCTCCCCCTTCAGAATGTCCTGCAGCCGTTCCGAGACATCGTTGACCCTAGCACCAGGGAGGCAACATACCATCCTGGAGTCTCATTTGCGGCCAGAGAAACACCTGTCTGTTCCCCTTACAATTAAATCTCCTATCACTGTGGCTCTCCCAGTCTGTTTCCTCCCCTGCTGTGCAGCAGAGCCATCCGTGGTGCCACTAACTTGGCTGCTGCTGCTTTCCCCTGGGAGGCCATCCCCCCCCCTCCAACAGTATTCAAAGTGATATATCTGTTTAAAAACAAAACAAAGAACAAAGATAATTACAGCACAGGAACAGGCCCTTCGGCCCTCCAAGCCTGCGCCGATCCAGATCCTCTCTCTAAACATGTCGCCTATTTTCTAAGGTTCTGTATCTCTTTTCTTCCTGCCCATTCATGTATCTGTCTAGATACATCTTAAAAGACGCCATGTTTGAGAGGGGGATGGCCACAGGAGACTCCTGTGCCTACTACTCCGCCTGATGGTCACCCATCCCTTTTCTGCCTGTGCAGCCATTACCTGCAGTGTGACCACCCCGCTAAATGTGCTATCCATGACGTCCTCAGCATCGCGGATGCTCCACAGTAAATCCACCCGCAGCTCCAGCTCCGTAATGCGGGAAGCCAGTAGCTGCAGATGGATACACTTCCTGCACACATGGTCGTCAGGGACACTGGAAGCGTCCCTGATTTCCCACATAGCGCAGGAGGAGCATATCATGGGTGCGAGCTCTCCTGCCATGACTTACCTTTAGATGACTTAGTTACTCCCTTTAATTAAAAAATACTAATTACGCTAGGGGCCTTGTTTACTCCAAACACTACCCACTACAATCTGAAGTCCTCAATAAATTACACTAATTAAAAAAAACACACTTTAGTAGTACTAACCTGATCACTCGTCGTTCTCCCCACAGGTCCGCCCCTCTCTGCTCTGCTCCCGAAGGTAAGTGACTGGACCTCAATTCCCAGGCTTAATTTATCCTCTTCTCTTGCTCGGCATTTTCCCCACAGGTCCGCTCCACTCCCGGAAGCACTCAACCTAGCCCTTTGTAGCCTTATGTCCTCTTCACAACTGAAAAAACCTGCTTATTTAATTTTTACAATTTTATGGATCAATTTTCCTCCCGCTTCCAAATTACTTGTTCAGTCTGATCATAGTTTCAAATCCCTGCTCAAGAGTCCCAATCTGTCTTGGACAAGTGGGAGGTGGTGTGGATGACTTCCACTTTTCACCTTTAAATTGACTGCAGTTAGTGTTTCCTTTTTTTAAAAAAAAAGTGTTTTAGTCCCTGAGTATTTTAAGGACCAAATAAACAGACAGGTTTCCTTGTAGTTTTAAAAAGAAAGATAATTATTTGTTAAGCAATACCTGAAAATGTTCACAACCTCACCCACTCACACACACAACAAAAGAAAGAGATTAGAGGATAGCATGCATTTAAGTCTGATTGTTGTAAAAAGAATTCACTTCGATTCCTTCTTGGTTTTCTGGGAGGAATTTTTAGCAGCGTTGTAGGCCCGATGTTCCTTTTCTTGGTTCAATTAAGTATTGCGGATTCCTTTAAGACTCAGTCAAAATCGGTGGACAATCTTGTTAAAATTTCTCAGATGGAAAGTTTTCAAGGTCACCTTTTTCAGTCTCTGTTGCGGTGGTTCAAAGGTGTTACAGGTAGGGTTCTCTTCTTGGCTGGAATGGATCAGTCAGCTGCTGGCTTTCTCTCTCTCTCTGCAGAGAAATCCCTTTTTGTTTTAAAGGGAAAAACCTGATCAAGTTTGGTTTCGGTCAGGTGACCATAGATGCTCTCCGCTGGTGTGTTCATACAATGTCTTTGAACATGGGGCCATTGTTACATCATAGAGTTTGAATGTGGCTAAACTTGCTCAAGTGGTGTTATGTCCCACCTATTAGCTTGGCTTTGAATCTGGAGTCACCCTGTTTGTGAAGGCCTTTGTTAAACCAATTCTTCAAGATAGGAGCCATTAAGCACTGAATGGTCTGTTTAGCATTTTAATGTGCCTTCCCCAGAACTAGTCCATACATGATGATGGGTTTAGTCTCCAACAGTCACGATGTAGATTTGCAGTACAGGAGGTGTCACCTGACTTCTTACTCCATCTTGTCTGCAGCAAAGTGTGTCCATTTTTTGGAGTTAAATTCACCAGTTCATTTTTACAGTTCAGAATTGCTCCAGTTCACTTTAGTTCATAACTGGTCCTTTCGTAAGCGTGACAGAATAACAGACTCCAATTCCTTAAATGTGTCACCTTTACTGCAAAGTGGGGGTACCAAATGATAGGTGCTTATTTGAGAGGGTACATTCAAGCCTTATTAGGATCATGCATGGGCGAGTGCTAAGTCTTTTGAGGTAGCCTGTTGCAAAGCCAATAAAAATTATAATAATTCTTCTAGTTGCACATTAACTGTCATCAAGATGGAAATTTACTGAACCCACGAACCGATCATATTTATGAATGCTTTTTTAAGAATTCACAGTTACTTCAACCATCACCAAATCATTACCATTTAAATATGTGACATGAACATGAGTCCCAACTGTCACCAATTCCAGTTACCAGCTCAACATATGACTATTCATCGCCAATTCTAGTTACTGGTTCAACATGTGATCCTTAACCATCACCAGTTCCAATTACCAGCTCAACATGCGAGTCCTAACTGTCACCAATTCCAGTTACCACTCAAATGAGGCTCAACCATTGTCAACTCCAATTACCAGTTCAACATGTGACCATCAACCATCGCCAATTCCAGTTACCAGCTCAACATGTGACCAATTATGGCCAGTTCTAGTTACCAGCTCAACATGCGAGTTTCAATCATCACCAGTTCCAGTTACCAGCTCAAATGAGGCTCAACCATCATCAATTCCAGTTCCTAGCTCAACATGTGACCCTCAACCATCACCAGCTCAATGTGCAAGTCTCAACCATTACCAATTTTGATGAGTTATAAAGTATCCCAGAATCTAGACTACTGCCTTGGCACCACTGTTTAATTTTAATAATTTTAGAAATACAAAAAGATTGTGGGTCTCGACTTTCTTCAAGAAGGATGACAAAAGCACAGTTAAGGTCTGTGCCCTGTCTGCCCATACCCTTTTCTGCTTTTATTTCCTCCATGTCCTTCTTGAGTTTTTCAATCTCAGTAAGCAGCTCCATGTTTCTCTTCTCACCGTCTTGCAATTTGCTGGAACAAAAAACAAAGAAAAAGTATATAAGTATATAAGGTTCGGCACAACATCGTGCGCTGAAGGGCCTGTACTGTGCTGTACTGTTCTATGTTCTATATTTTTAAGCAACAGAAACCTTTCAGAAGAGGGCCCTTGTAACCAGCCAAATGGAAAGAGTTCAGCCAAGCAATACCCATATGTTAGTATAGACAGTAGCAGAGTTAGGGACAGGAAAATGCCATTCAACCCAAAGAGACTTGTGTCTCTGGTGCCCAATTCTCCCAACTTCACATCAAACTGCTTCTTGACTGAGTCCAACCCTCTTGTCACCCTTTTCCCATCTGGTAAATTGCATTAAACACTTATCTTTCTGATTACTGGCTTAAAAATGTGTTTCTCACTAACTTTCCATTTTTGTTCTTTTTATCATGCCTTATAGTAAAAACATGGGTTAACTATCCAATTTGTTTGGGAGGAATGGGAGAATGGATGGGTGGTGGGGGAAGTACTGAGTAGGGTGCCTCAGGGCTTAGTACTGGTACCACTACTGTTTCTAATTTACATAATGACCTGGACTTAGAAACCACAGGGCGATGCTATAGGTTGAAGAATGGTTGTGCACTGTGGCAGGTGCTGAGTATAAACCATCAGTCATGTGGGACACTGATCGATGCCTTGCAGTGTGTTGTCTCCTCATTTTCTTGCTGGCAAACAGTATATAGAGGTTTCAGGCAAGAAAATCTAAAATAACTCATTAAAAAACACATTACGAGCACCCTTAATTTCACAGTGCTGTATTCAGACTGCATTGTGGGGAGAAATGAGAATAAGTTTTATTGCCAAAAAGCTTTTAAAGGTTTTTTTTCAGTTTTAGTTAGGCGTCAAAAACTGGCAGAAAATCATGGAAACCACAGAACTTCAGAAAGTGGTAATTTCAGAGAAAAATCTGCAAAAGCCAAAAAAAATCAGTTTTGAACATTACGAAACATAAAGACGACCAGAGACTATTCCTAAATATCCTTTATGTTTTTAGGTGTTTGCTTCCCCTCTTTAGTTAGATGACTGTCATCCCATACACCTCATGGTCTAGTCAATTCTTTCAATGGTTACACTGACTGATGGTGACTACACATTCCTACATTACAACAGTGACTAAAAATGCACTTCATCAACTGTGGGGCATCCTGAGGGTTGTGAAAGGATTTAAATAAACGTACTTAAGTGAACTTATGTGCTTCATCTCTGGAACTTGGCACTGAAAGTCGGGTCCTGGGATGCATGTGCTAGTGATGTCACTGCACGTCTCGTGCATACACCAGCTGGTATGTGATGAGGTCAGCAGAGAGATGCACACACATCTCAGGATTTGCAAGGTTCAAGCTTTCGAAAGAACAAAATTATTTCTTTCCCGATCAACCACAGAAAAATCTGAAAATCTATCAGTAGAAATCAATTTTAAAAAAATGTTCTGAAACAATTCCAAAAGGGTCATTTTAATTGGCTTCTACCCAACCCCAACAATGGTGTATTTACATGGTGTATTTGAGTCTTACTTATTTAAAGGGTAAGATGTCACATTTTATGGTGGTTAGCTGGATTTAGTTCAACATTTACTGTCTACTCATAACTTAAAGCTACAGCAGGACTGGCTACGAGCTGTAAAAGGCAGTTATCAAGAGGGTGGAAAGTATCTTCGAATGTAAACACTCATACAGCCCTACGATCTTTTGAGATCTCTGCGCTCTTCCAATTCTGGCCTCCTGTGCATCTATAATTTTAATTGTTCTGCCCATGATGGCCGTGCTTTCAAATGGCTAGGCCCTAAACTCTGAAGTACCTCCCCGAAACCCCCGTCTCTCTTTCCTCTTTTAAAATGGTCCTTAAAACCTACCTCTTTGACCAAGGTCATCTGTCCAAACATCACCTAACTAGTTCAATGCAAAACTTAGTTTGAACACAGGAACAGGAGTAGGCCATTCAGCCCGTTGAGCCTGCACCACCATTCATTTAGATTGTGGCTGATCATCTACCTCAACGTCACTTTCCGATGCTACCTCCATATAGAACCATAGAAAGTTTAAGGCACAGCAAGGCACTTGGCCCATCATATCCCTGCTGGCTGAAAAATGATCACCCATTCTAATCCCACCTTCCAGCATTTGGTCCGCAAGCCTGCAAATTACGGCACTTAAGGTGCATATCCAGACATCTTTTGAATGAGTTGAGCGTCTCTGCCTCAACTACGCTTTCAGTGAGTTCCAGACCCCCACTATCCTCTGGGTAAAAAACTTTTCCTCCCCTCCCCTCTAATTTTTCTAACAATCACTTTAAATCTATGTCCCCTAGTCACTGACCTCTTTGCTAAGGTGAATAGACCCTTCACCTCCACTCGATCCAGGCCCCTCAAAGTTTTGTACATTTCAATCAGATCTCCCCTCAGCCTTCGCTATTTCAAGGAGAACAACCCCAGCATATCCAATCTTTCCTCAGAGCTACATTTTTTCAGTTCTGCCAACATCCCCGTAAATCTCCTCTGTATCCTCTCGAGTGCAATTACATCCTTTCTGTAATGAGGTGACCAGAACACTGCACACAGTACTCAAGTTGTGGCCTAACCAATGAGTTATACAGTTCCAGCATAACCTCTCTGCTCTTGTATTCTATACCTCGGCTAATAAAGGAAAGGATTCCATATGCCTTCTTAACCACCTTATCAACGTGTCCTGCTACCGTCAGGGATCTGTGGACATTCACTCCAAGGTCCCTCACTTCTTCTATACTTCTCAGTATTTTCCCATTAATCGTGTATTCCTTTGCCTTGTTTGACCTCCCCAAATGCATCACCTCACACTTCTCCAGGTTGAATTCCATTTGCCACTTTTCTGCCCATCTGACCAGACCATCAATATCTTCCTACAGCCGACAGCTATCCTCCTCGCTATCTACCACACGGCCAATCTTTGTGTCGTTCGCAAACTTCTTGATCATGTCCCCTACATTTACGTCCAAATCATTAATATACACCACAAAAAGCAGGAGACCCAGTACTGAGCCCTGCAGAATACCACTGGAAACAGCCCTCCAGTCGCTAAAACACCTGTCAACAATTATTCTTTGTTTCCTGCCACTGAGGCAATTTTGTATCTACCTTGCTGCATTTCCCTGGATCCCATGGGATTTTATTTTTTTAACCAATCTGCCTTGTGGTACCTTGTCAAAAGCCTTGCTAAAATCCATGCAGACCGCATCAACTGCACTACCCTCATCTATCTTCCTTGATGTCTTTAGTATCCAGTTATCTAATCAGTAGAAATCACTTACACAGCCTTCTGGGGGTAGAGAATTCCATAGATTCACCACGCTCTGAGTGAAGAAATTCCCCCTCATCTCAGTTTTAAATTGCCTACCCCTTACTTTGAGACTATGTCCTCTGGTTCTAGACTCACCAGCCAGGGGAAACATCCTACCTACATCCACCCAGTCATTTTGTTTTAATGCAAGAAGTGTAGTAGGTAAGGCAGATGAACTTAGGGCTTGGATTAGTACCTGGGAGTATGATGTTATTGCTATTACTGAGACTTGGTTGAGGGAAGGGCACGATTGGCAACTAAATATCCCAGGATATCGATGCTTCAGGCGGGATAGAGAGGGAGGTAAAAGGGGTGGAGGAGTTGCATTACTGGTCAAAGAGGATATCACAGCTGTGCTGAAGGAGGGCACTATGGAGGACTCAAGCAGTGAGGCAATATGGGCAGAACTCAGAAATAGGAAGGGTGCGGTAACAATGTTGGGGCTGTACTACAGGCCTCCCAACAGTGAGCGTGAGATAGAGGTACAAATATGTAAACAGATTATGGAAAGTTGTAGGAGCAACAGGGTGGTGGTGATAGGAGATGTTAATTTTCCCAACATTGACTGGGATTCACTTAGTGTTAGAGGTCTAGATGGAGCAGAATTTGTAAGGAGCATCCAGGAGGGTTTTCTAGAGCAGTATGTAAATAGTCCAACTCGGGAAGGGGCCATACTGGACCTGGTGTTGGGGAATGAGCCCGGCCAGGTGTTTGAAGTTTCAGTAGGGGACTACTTTGGGAATAGTGATCACAATTCCGTAAGCTTTAAAATACTCATGGACAAAGACGAGAGTGGTCCTAAAGGAAGAGTGCTAAATTGGGGGAAGGCCAACTATACCAAAATTCGGCAGGAGCTGGGGAATGTAGATTGGGAGCAGCTGTTTGAAGGTAAATCCACATGTGATATGTGGTCGGCTTTTAAAGAGAGGTTGATTAGCGTGCAGGAGAGACATGTTCCTGTGAAAATGAGGGATAGAAATGGCAAGATTAGGGAACCATGGATGACAGGTGAAATTGTGAGACGAGCTAAGAGGAAAAAGGAAGCATACATAAGGTCTAGGCGGCTGATGAAAGACGAAGCTTTGAAAGAATATCGGGAATGTAGGACCAATCTGAAACGAGGAATTAAGAGGGCTAAAAGGGGTCATGAAATATCTTTAGCAAACAGGGTTAAAGAAAATCCCAAAGCCTTTTATTCATATATAAGGAGCAAGAGGGTAACTAGAGAAAGGATTGGCCCACTAAAGGACAAAGGAGGAATGTTATGCTTGGACTCAGAGAAAATGGGTGAGATTCTAAACGAGTACTTTGCATCGGTATTCACCGAGGAGAGGGACATGACGGATGTTGAGGTTAGAAACAGATGTTTGATTACTCTAGGTCAAGTCGGCATAAGGAGGGAGGAAGTGTTGGGTATTCTAAAGGGCATTAAGATGGACAAGTCCCCAGGTCCGGATGGGATCTATCCCAGGTTACTGAGGGAAGCGATAGAGGAAATAGCTGGGGCCTTAACAGATATCTTGGCAGCATCCTTAAACACGGATGAGGTCCCGGAGGACTGGAGAATGGCTAATGTTGTCCCCTTGTTTAAGAAGGGTAGCAGGGATAATCCAGGTAATTATAGACCGGTGAGCCTGATGTCAGTGGTAGGGAAGCTGCTGGAGAAGATACTGAGGGATAGGATCTATTCCCATTTGGAAGAAAATGGGCTTATCAGTGATAGGCAACATGGTTTTGTGCAGGGAAGGTCATGTCTTACCAACTTAATAGAATTCTTTGAGGAAGTGACAAAGTTGATTGATTAGGGAAGGGCTGTAGATGTCATATACATGGACTTCAGTAAGGCGTTTGATAAGGTTCCCGATGGTAGGTTGATGGGGAAAGTGAAGTCGCATGGGGTCCAGGGTGTACTAGCTAGATGGATAAAGAACTGGCTGGGCAACAGGAGACAGAGAGTAGCAGTGGAAGGGAGTTTCTCAAAATGGAGACGTGTGACCAGTGGTGTTCCACAGGGATCCGTGCTGGGACCACTGTTGTTTGTGATATACATAAATGATTTGGAGGAAAGTATAGGTGGTCTGATTAGCAAGTTTGCAGACAACGCTAAGATTGGTGGAGTAGCAGATAGTGAAGGGGACTGTCAGTGAATACAGCAGAATATAGATAGATTGGAGAGTTGGGCAGAGAAATGGCAGATGGAGTTCAATCCGGGCAAATGCGAGGTGATGCATTTGGAAGATCCAATTCAAGAGTGAACTATACAATAAATGGAAAAGTCCTGGGGAAAATTGATGTCCAGAGAGATTTGGAAGTTCATGCCCATTGTTCCCTGAAGGTGGCAATGCAGGTCAATAGAGTGGTCAAGAAGGCATACGGCATGCTTTCCTTCATCGGACGGGGTATTGAGTACAAGAGTTGGCAGGTCATGTTACAGTTGTATAAGACTTTGGTTCGGCCACATTTGGAATACTGTGTGCAGTTCTGGACGCCACATTACCAAAAGGATGTAGATGCTTTGGAGAGGGTGCAGAGGAGGTTCACCAGGATGTTGCCTGGTATGGAGGGCGCTAGCTATGAAGACAGGTTGAGTAAATTAGGATTATTTTCATTAGAAAGACGGAGGTTGAGGGGGGACCTGATTGAGGTGTACAAAATCATGAGAGGTATAGGCAGGGTGGATAGTAAGAAGCTTTTTCCCCAGAGTGGGGGATTCAATTACTAGGGGTCACGAGTTCAAAGTGAGGGGGGAAAAGTTTAGGGGGGATATGCGTGAAAAGTTATTTACGCAGAGGGTGGTGGGTGCCTGGAACGCGTTGCCAGCGGAGGTGGTAGACGCGGGCATGATAGCGTCTTTTAAGATGTATCTAGACAGATACATGAATGGGCAGGAAGCAAAGAGATACAGACCCTTAGAAAATAGATGGCAGGTTTAGATAGAGGATCTGGATCGGCGCAGGCTTGGAGGGCCGAAGGGCCTGTTCCTGTGCTGTAATTTTCTTTGATCTTTTGTTCTTTGTTCACGTGAACAAAGTTTTAAGATGATTACTGGGCCCCAACGAAACGCAAGAATATAACTTCAATTAAGGACTACAGCGAGCTCGAGAAACAGTAACAAGATATTGCCTCACACTGTTCTACTTATCTCTTCTTCTACTCTTTTCTGACCCTATATTGCATGTTTATATAGCGAGTGCATGCTAGCGTGAGCACTTCATATATCTGCAGGCATGAACCAGATTAGAATTAAGGTTAAGGTTTTGTGAAGGGGAAATCATGTTTAACCAATTTATTGGAGTTCTTTGAAGGAGTAACATACGCTGTGGATAAAGGGGAGTCCGTTGATGTACTGTACTTGGATTTCCACAAGGTGCCACATAAAAGGTTATTGTGCCAAGTGGGAGCTCATGGTTAGGGGGTAGCACATTAGCATGGATAGAAGATTGGCTGGCAGGCAGAAAACAGAGAGTATGCATAAATGGGTCATTTTCTGATGAGCAGGATGTGACGAGTAGAGACCCTCAGGGGTCTGTGCTCAACTTTTTACAATTTATATCAATGACTTAGATGAGGGGGAGCGATGGCATGGTCGCTAAATTTGCAGATGACATAAAGATAGGTAGGAAAGTACGTTGTGAAGAGGACATATAAAGGTTGCAGACCGAAGTAGATAGGTTGAGTGAGTGGGCAAAAAATCTGGCAGATGGAGTATAATGTGGGAAAATGTGAAATTGCTCACTTTGGCAGGAAGAGTAAAAAAGCAGAGTATTACTTAAACGGAGAACAACTGCAGAATACTGAGGTGCAGAGGGATCTAGGTGTTCTAGTGCATGAGTCACAAAAAGTTAGTATGCAGGTACAGCAAGTAATAAAGAAGGCCAAAAGAATGCTATCCTTTATTATGAGAGGAATTGAAAATAAAAGTAAGGATGTTATGCTTCAGTTATACAGGGCATTGGTGAGACCACATCTCGAATTCTGTGTGCAGTTTTGGTCTCCTTATTTAAGGAAGGATCTAAATGCATTGGAGACGGTTCAGAGGAGGTTTATTATATTGATACCAGGAATGAGCGAGTTGTCTTATGAGGAAAGGTTGGACAGACTGGCCTTGTTTTCACTGGAGTTTAGAAGAGTGAGAGGAGATTTGATTGAAGTATATAACATCCTGAACGGTCTTGACAAGGTGGATGAGGAAAGGATGTTACCACTTGTGAGTGCAGAACTAGGGGGCACGGTTTTAAAATTAGGGGTAGTCCTTTCAGGACAGAGATGAGGAGAAATCTTTTCTCTCAGAGGGTTGTGCAACTTTGGAACTTTCTGCATCAGAAGGTGGTGGAGGTGGGGTCATTGAATATTTTTAAGGCGGAGGTAGATAGATTCTTGTTTGGCAAGGGAATCAAAGGATATTGGGGGTAGATGGGAGTGTGGAATTCGAGACACAAACAGATCAGCCATGATCTTATTGAATGGTGGAGCAGGCTTGAGGGGCCGAATCGCCTACTTCTGCTCCTAATTCGTATGTTCATATGTATAGAAGTCTAACAAAAAAAATCATGATTTGAAAATGCTCATAATGCCCTCCTCCACTTCCCCTTGGCTCAGTGAGTAAAGGAAATGCCCAGTGTAATGCTAAACTAAAAAAAAACAGGTAGGTGTCAGGTTCAATCACTGGGTCTGTGCAGAGTTAGCAGATCAACAGCTGGGTTGACAGTAGGGAATACAGCACCACTGCACTGGGGGAAGGGAAGGGGAGACTGCTGACCAGGGCTCCCAGTGACTTGTGCTGTAATGTGCATGTCATTCCAAAGCAAACTATAATGCCAAGGTAGACATATCACAGAATTGTTACAATGCAGAAGGAGGCCATTCGGCCCATCATGTCCACACTGGCTCTCCGAAAGAGCAATTCACGCAGTTCTATTCCCCTGCCTTCTCCCCATAACCCTGCACATTCTTCCTTTTCATATAACTGTCTAATTCCCTTTTGAATGTTTCAATTGAACCTGCCTCCACCACATTCTCAGGCAGCGCATTCCAGACCTTAACCATTCGCTGCGTGAAAAACTTTTTCTTCATGTCACTTTTGCTTCTCTTACCAAACACTTTAAATCTGTGCCCTCTCGTTCTTGATCCTTTCATGAGTGGGAGCAGTTTCTCTCTATCTACTCTGCCCAGACCCCTCATGATTTTGAATACCTCTAACAAATCAGCTTTCCGCCTTCTCTTCTCCATGGAAAACAGTCCTAACTTCTCCAATCTATCTTCATAACTGAAACTCCTCAACCCTGGAACCATTCTCATGACTCTTTTCTGTACTTTCTCCAATGCCCTCACATCTTTCCTGAAGTGTGGTGCCCAAGATTGGATGCAATACTCCAGCTGAGGCCAAACTAGTGTCTTATACAAGTTTAACATAACTTCCTTGCTCTTGTACTCTATGTCCCTATTAATAAAGCCCAGGATACTGTATGCTTTATTAACCATGCTCTCAATCTGTCCTGCCACCTTCAATGACTTATGCACATATACACCCAGGTCCCTCTGCTCCTGCACCCCCCTTTAGAATTGTACCCATTATTCTATATTGTCTCCCCATGTTCTTCCTATCAAAATGAATCACTTCATATTTCTCTGCACTGAACTTCATTTGCCACCAGTCTGCCTGTTCCACCAACTTGTCTATATAAAAGTAAATGGAATCTGCTGATGTTCAGAGTGGTCAGCACAGAGTGCAAAAGCTGGGAATTTGCTGCAAGTTGGGAGTAGGTGCTGCCTTTTGTCTCCAATACTTGTAGTGGTTCGTGTATCTTGAGGTAGTAAGTATTTAAAATATTTGTCCAGCATTTTACTGCTTAGTGCAAATTAGTGTATAGAAAAAGAAAAAAAACTTGCAACAAACTAAAAAGTAGATATAAATAAGATAGACTAAGAATGAAGGGTAGGTAGTTAGTTTGATCTTAGAGTAGGTTAAAGGTTCGGCACAACATCGTTGTACTGTGCTGTACTGTTCTATGGCAGAGCAGGTTGTGTCTGGACTGCAGTATGTAGGAGTTTGTGAACAGTGAGGCCATCCAGAGTGCAGACATCTCTGTCTTGAATCTCTCTAGCTCAGTCACTGAGCTGGAGTGTGAATTGGAGAAACTCTGACACAAAGGGAGGGGGAAGCAGTCTCTGGACAGTTTGCACCAGAATTCGGTCATACCTCGTAGAGACGTACAGGTTCAGAATAGGTGTGACTGATAGTGTACAGAGTAAGGGAATCACAGGTAAGATTAAGAACAGGGATCCACAGAAACTGATCATATCCAACAAGTATAATGTACTTGCTATCTGTGAGGATAAGAATAAAGGCCGACAGAAGAACAGCCAGAATGCAGATTATGGCAACTTTGGACAAGGAGCTGTCCAGGGCGGGGGGGGGGGGGGGGGGGAACACATGAAGAAGGGAACCGTAATGTGGTAATTGTAGGGGATTTAATAATTGGGGACAAATAGCATCCTTTGTGGGTAGAATCGAGGGACCCATATGGTATGTTACCTGCCTGGTGCCAGGGTGAGGGATATCTAAAACCAGTTTGAAAGGATACGGCAGAGGGAGTGGAAGGATCCAATTGTTGTGGTCCATGGTAGAACCAACAGTGCAGAGAAGAGTAGGCAAGAGCTCCTATTTTGAAGAGTACCAGGAACTAGGAGCTAAATTAAAGAACAGGGCCTCAAGGGATATTATCTCTAAATTATTATCTGAATCATATGCAAACTGACATAGAGATAAGCAGATTAGGGATGTGAACACATGGCTGAAGGATTTGTGTGGGAAAAAGGTGTTCCATTTTATGGGAAACTGGCACCAGAACTGGGACAGAAAGGAACTGCACCGTTGGGATCGGCTTCACCTGAATCTGGCTGGGACCAGAGTCCTGGCGGAAAGGATAAATAGAGCAGTCTTTAAATAGGAATTTAAACTAGTAGATAGGGGGAGGCATGTGTGAAAAAGATAGTTTTTAATAAGTAGTTCAAAAACAAATGAAAGGGAGGAGAGTAGAGTAACAGTTGGAAATTGTACTTTAGGTGCTACAGGTAAAGGGAAAACTAAAAGGTGTAAAGTGATTGAACTAAGCGACAGCAATAGGAAATGTGAGAGTTAGAAGTTTGCGCTGGAGAATAAGTTCAGGTGTGTGGCCCAAATTTTTTTAATTCATTCTTGGGATGTGCACATTACTGGCAAGGCCAGCATTTATTGTCCATCTCCAATAGCCCTCGAAAAGGTGGTGATGAGCCGCCGCCACCTTCAACTGTTTTTGGTACACCTGCAGTGCTGTTAGGGAGGGAGTTCCAGATTTTTGACCCAGTGACAGTAAACGAATGGTGATATAGTTTCAAGTCAGAATGGTGACTTGGAGGGGAATTTGCAGGTGGTGGTGTTCTCATGTGTCTGCTTCCCTTGTCCTTCTAGAGGGTAGAGGTCACAGGTTTGGAAAGTGCTATCGAAGGAGGCTTGGTGAGTAGCTTCAGTGCATCTTGTAGATGGTACGTACTGCTGTCAGTGTGCACCAGTGGTGGAGGAAGTGAATATTTAAGGTGGTGGATAGGATGCCAATCAAATGGGCTGGAACTCAATGATGGTAATGCCACTGAATGTCAAGGGGAGATGGTTAGATTCTCTTGTTCGAGATGGTCATTGCCTGGCACTTAAGTGGCAAGTAAAATCCATGCCACACATCAGCCCAAGCCTGAATGTTGTGCTGCATGTGGGCTCCGACTGTTTCAGTATCTGAGGAGTTGTGAATGCTACGAAACACTGTGCAAACATCACCACTTCTAACATGATGAAGGGAAGGTCATTGATGAAGCAGCTGAAGATGGTTGGACCTAGACACTACCCTGAGGAATTCCTGCAGTGATATCCTGGGGCTGAGATGATTGACCTCCAACAAACATAACCATCTTCCTTTGTGCTAGACATGACTCCAACAAATGGAAAGTTTTTCCCAATTCCCACTGGCTTCAAATAAGCATGCTTTAAACAAGTGAATGGAGTATAAGGAACCAATTGAATGAATTGCAGGCGCAAATTCAACTTTAAGGGTATGACATGGTAGCTATTGCTGAAACATGGCTGCAAGACAGTCAAGACTGGGAACTAAATACAACAGGTTATGACGAAAGGTCACCGACCTGAAACGTTAACTCTGCTTCTCTCTCCATAGACCTGTTGAGTATTTCCTGCATTTTCTGTTTTTACACCAGGTTATAAGGTCTACAGGAAAGATAAGGAAATTGGTAGATGGGGAGGAGTAGCCTTCGTGATTAAGGATGTAATCACTTCAATGATAAGAGAGGATATAATAAGAGGCAAGCAGTCAGTGGAGACTTTATTGGTAGAATTAAGAAATAGAAAAGGATTTAAGGCTGTAGTGGAAGCTGTGTATAGGCCTACTGGTAGTAGCTGTGAAGTGGTAGATTGTATAAATGCAGAGATTAGACAAGCTTGTAGCAAAGGCAGAGTGGTTTTAATGGGTATTTTAACTTTCACATAGATCAGGACAAGAAGATTAGCATGTCAAAAAGATAGGAAATTTCCTGAGTATGTCTGGGACAGTTTTCTGCAACGATATGTCCTAGAACCAATGCCAACTTAGATTTAGTAATGAGCAATGAGTCAGATTTAGTTAACAGCCTAACAGTGCATGAACATTTATCAAATAGTGTTCATAATATGATCAAGTTTAATGTAGTGTTTGAAAATGAGAAACAGCTACTAAGATTCTAGAGCTAGGTAGGGCTGACTTCAATGCAATCAGACAGAGGCTGTCCACAGTAAACTGGGCAAGTCTGTTAACAGGGAAAACTACAGAAGATCAGTGGGAGGTGTTCAAAAAATAATTTAATATGATACAGAACCAGTTTAAACCCCAAAGGGGCAAGAGCTCTACATGCCGGAAAAAGAGCCATAAATGATGAAAAAGGCAAGAGACAACTAAAACTAAAGGAAAAAGTAGACAAAAGTGCAAAAAATTGCATAGATGCTGGAAAATGGAAAATATATAAAGAACAGCAAAGGGTGATAAAACAGATAGCAAAGAGCTACAATCAGGGCATATGAAAAGAAACTTAGAAGAGATATTAAAAAAATGTTTACAATTATATCACGAGAACGAGGGTGATCAGGAGCATTGTGGCCCCCTTAACAACTGATAGCAAGTGATACTGTCACTGAAAATAAGGAAATGGCAGAAATGTTGAATAATTACTTTCCATCAGTATTTACAATAGAGGAAGAGGGCAGCATGCCAGAAATCCATGGAAACTACTAGTGAATCAGGGACAGGGTCTCACCAAAATTAACACAAGCACTGAAGAAAATAATGGCAGTGAAGAGTGACAAATCCCCAGGACCAGATGGTCTCCATCACAGGGGATTAAAGAAAGTAGGCAAGAACATTGCAAATGCCCTTAGCAATAATCTTCCAAAGTTATTTTGATTTGGGAACTGTTCCTTTAGATTGGAAAATTGACATGCCACTTCACTATTTAAGGAAGTTGAGAGAGAAAAACTAGGGAATTATAGACCAGTTACTAGAGTCTACAATTAACGATAGGGTGACTGAACACTGAAAATTTATCAGCTGATCAGAGAGCCAGCATGAATTTGTAAAGGGTAAGCCATAACTGATGAACTTGACTGAATGTTTTGAAGAGGTGACTAAAATAGTGGACAGGGGAATGTCTATGAATGTTACTTATGTGGACTTTCAGAAGGCATTTGATAAAGTCCCTCATAAGAGACTATTAGCTAAAGTTGAAGCCCATGGAATTGAATGCAAATTGTTGACCTGGTTAGAAAATTGGTTGAGCTGCAGGAGACAGAGTATGGGTAAAGGGCAGGTAATCTAATTGGCTGGATGTGACTAGCGGTATCCATAGAACCATAGCAACATTATGGCACAGAAGGAGGCCATTCAGCCCATCATGTCTGTGCCGGCCAAAAAAACTACCCGCCCAATCTAATCTCACCTTCCAGCACCTGGTCCATAGTCTTGTAGGTTACAGCACTTCAGGTACATGTCCAGGTACCTTTTAAATGAGTTGAGGGTTTCTGCCTTCACCACCGTTCCTGGCAGTGAATTCCAGACACCTACCACCCTCTTCTAATCACCTTAAATCTGTACTCTCTCCAAAGCAATTATGTCCGTCCTGTAATGTGGTGACCAGAACTGTACACAATACTCCAGCTGTGGCCTAATCAGCGTTTTATACAGTTCCAGCATCACATCCCTGCTTCTGTATTCCATACCTTGGCCACAGAATCACAGAATTGTTACAGTGCAGAAGGAGGCCACTTGGCCCATCATGTCTGCACTGGCTCTCTGTAAGAGCAACTCCCTCAGTTCCATTCCACTGCCTTCTTCCCATAACCCTGCACATTCTTCCTTTTTCATATAATTGTCTAATTCCCTTTTGAATGCTTCAATTGAACCTGCCTCCACCACATTCTCAGGGAGCGCATTCCAGACCTTAAGCACTCGCTGCGTGAATAAGTGTTTCCTCATGTCACTTTTGCTCCTCTTACCAAACACTTTAAAACTATGCCCTCTTGTTCTCGATCCTTTCACGAGTGGGAACAGTGTCGCTCTATCTACTCTGTCTAGACCACTTATGATTTTGAACATCTCCAACAAAACCTCGATCAATAAAGGAAACTGGTGCATTCTCCATGGCAATGCCTCTACCAATCAGAGTTCACTTGTCAACCAATCAGCACTCTCTTCTCATGCAGTATAAGTTGTTGTTTTTCCTTACATTATATATTCTTGCGGATTGTCTTGATGAGTGCATTTGAAAAGCTTCGATAACATGTCTCTATTTTCAGCAATACTCAAAATAGCTAGTGTTGGGCTAGAAATGTACTTTTGTACCTTGCAGTAAAGAAACATAATCCACATCGACAGGGACCTCTTCAGAATGTCAACAGTCACTGATGCTGTCACCAACAGGAACAAGCTGAGCTCAGATTACTTTGCTTCGTACAATACTGTATTTGTTTATTATCCACAATCAAAAGAGGGAGAGAGGAGGAGATATTTGGATTCAGTGATGAAAATCAGGGATGGGGGGAGGTGGGTAAAAGAGTGTGCAAGAGGCTAGAATTTACTACTTTTATAAATCACTAGTTTCACCTCAGCTGGTGTATTGTGTCTAATTCTGGTACCACACATTAGGAAGAATGTCACGGTTAAGAGAAGATTTGGTAGAGGGTTTCAAAATTAAATGGAATATTGATAGAGCAGATAGGGAGAAACTGGCTGGAGGGTCAGTAATCAGAAGATACAGATTGAACGTAACTGACAAAAGTACCAGAGAGGAAAGGAGAAATCTTTTTACACAGCAAATCATGATGATCTGGAATGCACTGTCTGAGAGGGTGGTGGCAGTAGATTCAATAATAATTTTCAAAAAGGAGTTGGAAGGGAAGAAACTGCAGCGGAATGGAAAAATACTAGAGAGCAACACTAATTAGATGTAAAAACAAGAAATGCTGGAACCACTCAGCAGGTCTGGCAGCATCTGTGGAAAGAGAAGCAGAGTTAACGTTTCGGGTCAGTGACCCTTCATCGGAACTAATTAGATGGTTCTTTCAAAGAGCCGGCATGGCACGATCGGCTGAATAGTCGTCTTCTGTGTCGTATGATTCTAATGGAGGAGTGCAGAATTCTCAAAGGGTAGTAAGACTGGAGGAACAGATAGGGAGGAGAGAGGACATGGAGGCATCTGAAAACAAGAATGAGAATTTTAAAGTTGAGGCATTGCTACTGCTGAGAAACAGCTTGTTATCCTCTTTGGCCACAGGCCAGGTACCCGAGGACTGGAGGACAGCGAATGTGATGCCATTATTCAAGAAGGGTAGCAGGGATAAACCAGGTAATTACAGGCCGGTGAGTCCAACATCAGTGGTTGGGAAACTGTTGGAAAAAATTCTGAGGGACAGGATTAATCTCCACCTGGAGAGGCAGGGAATGATCAGGGATAGTCAGCATGGCTTTGTCGGGGGAGATCGTGTTTAACTAACCTGATTGAATTTTACGAGGTGGTGACTAGATGTGTAGATGAGGGTAAAGCAGTTGATGTAGTCTACATGGACTTCAGTAAGGCTTTCGATAAGGTCCCGCATGGGAGATTGGTTAAGAAGGTAAGAGCCCGTGGGATCCAGGGCAATTTGGCAAATTGGATCCAAAATTGGCTCAGTGGCAGGAGGCAGAGGGTGATGGTCGAGGGTTGTTTCTGTGAGTGGAAGCCTGTGACCAGTGGAGTACCGCAGGAATCGATGCTGGGACCCTTGCTGTTTGTAGTGTACATTAATGATTTAGGCATGAATATAGAAGGTATGATCAGTAAATTTGCAGATGGCACGAAAATTAGTGGTGTCGTAAATAGTGAGGAGGAAAGCCTTAGATTACAGGACGATATAGATGGGCTGGTAAGGTGGGCAGAGCAGTGGCAAAAGGAATTTAATCTTGAGAAGTGTCAGGTGATGCATTTTGGGTGGACTAACAAGGCAAGGGGATATACAATGGATGGTAGGATCCTAGAAAGTACAGAAGGTCAGAGAAACCTTGGTGTACTTGTCCATAGATCTCTGAAGGTAGTACAGGTAGATAAGGTGTTTAGGAAGGCTTATGGGATACTTGCCTTTAGTAGCCGAGGCATAGAATATAAGAGCAGGGAGGTTATGATGGAGCTGTATAAAACGCTAGTTCGGCCACAGCTGGAGTACTGTGTACAGTTCTGGTCACCACACTATAGGAAGGATGTGATTGCACTGGAAAGGGTGCAGCGAAGATTCACCAGGACGTTGCCTGGGCTGGAGCGTTTCAGCTATGAAGAGATACTGAAAAGGCTAGGGTTGTTTTCCTTAGAGCAGAGAAGACTAAGGGGGGACATGATTGAGGTATACAAAATTATGAGGGGCATTGATAGGTTAGATAGGAAGAAACTTTTTCCCTTAGCGGAGGGATTAATAACCAGGGGACATAGATTTAAGGTAAGAGGCAGGAGGTTTAGAGGGGATTTGAGGAAATTTATTTTCACCCAGTGGGTGGTTGGAATCTGGAACGCACTGCCTGAAGAGGTGGTAGAGGCAGGAACCCTCACAACATTTGATGAGCACTTGAAACGCCATAGCATTCAAGGCTACGGGCCAAGTGCTGGAAAATGGGATTAGAATAGGTAGGTGCTTGATGGCCGGCACAGACGCGATGGGCCGAAGGGCCTGTTTCTGTGCTGTATGCCTCTATGACACTAGCTAGATACATCGATAAAAAAGTATTGAAGTAATTTCTGATCAAAAAATTTTCAAAACATAAAACCTATACAGGTAAAATTTTATTGTGCTTTATTTAAAAAAGGTGAATTAAAAAATAAACAAAAGCTGTAGTGTGTGAAAAAAGATGACTGATTACATATTTGTTGTAATTTTAGATTGGTGCTGTATAAATTTAAGGAGGTGCATTAAGGTCCACAGAATATGAGACACACAGAGAGAAAATTAATGAGAGCGAATATAGAGAAAGTGAATGAGATATATAGCAAGTGAGAGCTTTTCTCATTGTAATTAAGCTAATTTTACAAAGGAAATTAAAATTTTGAAGCAAACTGTCTCGAAGACTCTCACCTAATTATCACTAGTTATGCTGTGATAGAAAATGTAAGTGAGCTAATTAATAAAAGCTGTGAGGATGAGATCATGATTTTCGAACTAATTTTACATAGAAAGCATTTGAGAAAAAGTTACTTGTTGGGTATTTAAGCAAAGTATATTCGGTAAAAAAAGAAACATCTGGATAAAGGGTGGTTGCTCTTCCCAAAGAGTTCAAACAATAAGCAATTTATCAGCTTGTCTTGATAATTAATAATGACCTCACAACCACTGAGAGGGAAGGTCATAGTCATACAGCACAGAAATGCCCTTCGGCCCATTGTGTCTTTGCCAGCCATCAAGCACCTAACCATTCTAATCCCATTTTCCAGCACTTGGCCCGTAGCCTTGTATGCTATGGCATTTCAAGTGCTCATCTAAATACTTCTCAAATGTTGTGAGGGTTCCTGCCTCTCCTACCTCTTCAGGCAGTGCGTTCCAGATTCCAACCACCCTCTGAGTGAAATATTTTTTCCTCTAAACGTCCTGCCTTAAATCTATGCCCCCTGGTTATTGATCCCTCCGCTAAGGGAAAATGTTTCTTTCCATCTAACCTATCAATGCCCCTCATAATTTTGTATACGTCAATCAGGTCCCCCCTCAGCCTTCTCTGCTCTGAGGAAAACAACCCTAGCCTATCCAGTCTCTCTTCATTGCTGAAATGCTCCAGCCCAGGCAACATCCTGGCGAATGTCCTCTGCACCCTCTCCACTGCAATCACATCCTTCCCATTGTGTGATGACCAGAACTGCACACAGTACTCCAGCTGTGGCCTAACTAACATTTTATACAGCTCCATCATAACCCCCCTGCTCTTATATTCTATGCCTCAGCAACAAAGGCAAGTATCCCATATGCCTTCCTAACCACCTTATCTACCTGTACTGCTACCTTCAGTGATCTATGGACAAGTACACCAAGGTTCCTCTGACCTTCTGTACTTCCTAGGGTCCTACCATCCATTGTATATTCCCTTGCCTTGTTAGTCCTCCCAAAATGCATCTCCTCACATTTCTCAGGAGTAAATTCCATTTGCCCATCTTATCAGCCCATCTATATTGTCCTGTAATCTAAGGCATTCCTCCTCACTATTTACAGCACCACCAATTTTCATGTCATCTGCAAAATTAATTTCGTGTCATCTGCGAGGGGTTGTAAAATGTGGTGCTGTGAAAAGAAAGTACTAGAGGAAAGGCCAAATATAAAGCTGAGGTGGAGGCTTTTAGCTGGGTGTATTTGTAGGGAGGCTGCCACCTACATCATGTTACTTGAGCCCGGGTGGGCACCATTCAAGGTTGAATGGCCAGGAAGTTGCCAGGTTTGTTCCCTGACCAATCCAGTGGGTCAGACATAAAGGCTGAGCAGTGGCCCAGACTTATTTTTCTCCTCCCTAATCCTACCCACTGAAGCCAATTGTACTGCCCTGTCACTTCCCCAAATGATTTCAGCTAACTCAGCACAGAGCAGGGATTAAACACGGATCCTTCTTGGGCAGTATTGCTCAGGTAATCCCTGGAAGTCATTGAGAGCACATACTGCTAAATTTCTGAATTGCTTTGCTCACATCTCTGTGTCTGACCCTTCAACATGCTAAATTATTAGCCTAAATCAGTTTGGCCAACCTCCTTTGTATTCTTGAAAGCTTTGATTGAGTCACAGTTTATACAAAATACAGGAGATACTAAGTGACTGCTAAATACATTCTCACTCATTAAAAACCTATAAATCAGTTTGGTCTATTAAGATGGAAAGAAGTTTTTGACACAAATATAGAATTATAGAAACGTACAGCATAGGAGGTGGCCATTTGGCCCGTCGTGCCTATGCTGGCTCTTTGAAAGAGCAGTCATGCTTAGTCCCATATCCCTGCTTTTCGTCTGTAACCCTGTAAGTTCCTTATCCTCGATTCCCTCTCCAACTCCCTTTTAAAATTACTTACTAAATCAGCTTCCGCTATCTTTTCAGGTAGAACTTCCAGATCTCGACAACTCAGAGAAAAGGTTTCCTCTCATCTACCGTTTAGATCTTTTTCTAATGATTTTGAATACATGATCTCTAGTTATTGGCCCAATTGCCAGAGGGAACCTTTTTTCCCTTTTCACTATCAAAATCTCTCATCATCTTGAAAACCTTGATTAGGTCGTCTCATAACCTCCTCCGTTCCAAAGAGAACAATCCGACCTTTTCCAGCCTCTCCTCATAACTGACCTCCCTGATCCTTGGCAACATCCTGGTAAACCTCCTCCATACCCTTTCTAATACCTTTATATCTTTCCTAAATTGTGGTATCTAGAATTCTCCACAATACTCCAGCTGAGGTCTAACCAGTGATTTAAAAAATTCTAGCATGATCTCTTTTCATTTATATTCTATTTTTCTATTTATAAACCCAAGTGGCCATATGGCTTTTTCACCAGCTCATCAACATGCCCTGCCACCTTTAAGGATCGTGTATATGGACAACAAAGTCTCTCTGTTCTTCTGCACTTTTCACAATTATACTACTTATACTGCACTACCATTCCGTATTAGTCCACCCAAAGTGCATCACTTCACATCTCTGCAGTGAACTCCATCTGCCATGGTGAAGCCTATAAATATCCTAAAATAAAAGCAAAATACTGCAGACGCTGGAAATCTGAAATAAAAACAAGAAATGCTGGAAGTACTCAGCAGGTCTTGCAGCATCTGTGGAGGGATGCCTATAAATATCCTCATCAGGATATACTACTTTGTCCAGTTTTGTTATCAGCTGAAAACTTTATAATTCTGCCTCTGACATGAGAGTCTCGGTCGTTTTTAAAAATTGCATATAATAATGGGCCCAAAACTGACCCTTGGTAAACACCATAGCAAACCACTCTTAAAAATATCCATCCATCCACCACCCTTTGCTTCCTGTCAGTGAGCCAATTTTTCATCCATAATGTCAATTTAGGTCACTTTCCCTTAATTCCATGGGCTTCCATCTTCTTAACAAGCCCCCTGTGTGGCACTTTGTTACGAACATACGAATTAGGAGCAGAAGTAGGCCATTCGGCCCCTTGAGCCTGTTCCGCCATTCAATAAGATCACGGATGATCTGTGTGTTTCGAATTCCACACTCCCATTTACCCCCAAAAACGCTTGATTCCCTTGCCTAACAAGAATCTATCTACCTCTACCACCTTTTGAGGCTGAGAGTTCCAAAGTCGCACAACCCTCAGAGAAAAACATTTCTCCTCATCTCTGTCCTAAAAGGGCAACCCCTAATTTTAAAGAAGTGCTCCCTAGTTCTGGACTCACCTGCAGAGGAAACATCCTTTCCACATCCACCTTGTCAAGACCATTCAGGATCTTATATACTTCAATCAAGTCTCACCCGCACTCAAATAACAAAGAAAATTACAGCACAGGAACAGGCCCTCCAAGCCTGCGCCGATCCAGATCCTCTATCTAAACCTGTCGCCTATTTTCTAAGGGTCTGTATCTCTTTGCTTCCTGCCCATTCATGTATCTGTCTTCTAAACTCCAGTGAAAACAAGCCCAGTCTGTCCACCTTTCCTCACGAGACAACCCACTCATTCCAGATATAAAACTAGTAAACCTCCTCTGAACTGCCTCTAACGCATTTACATCCTTCCAGGTTGGCCTTCATAGCGAAATGATTCGAGTACAGGAGCAAGGATGTCTTGCTGCAATTATACAAGGCCTTGGTGAGACCACATCTGGAGTACTGTGTGCAGATTTGGTCTCTTTATCTGAGGAAGGATGTTCTTGCTATGCAGGGAGTGCAGTGAAGGTTCACCAGACTGATTCCTGGGATGGCAGGACTGACGTATGAAGAGATATTGGGTCGATTAGGTTTGTATTCGCTAGAGTTTAGAAGAATGAGAGGCGATCTCATAGAAACCTACAAAATTCTAACAGGACTGGACAGAGTAGATGCAGGAAGGATGTTCCCGATGGCAGGGGAGTCCAGGATGAGGGGTCACAATCTAAGGATAAGGTGAGCCATTTAGGACTGAGATGAGGAGGGATTTCTTCACCCAGAGAGTGGTGAACATGTGGAATTTCCTACCAAAGAAAGCAGTTGAGGCCAAATCATTAAATATATTCAAGAATGAGTTAGATATAGTTCTTAGGACTAAAGGAATCAAGGGATATGGGGAGAAAGCAGGAACAGGTTACTGAGTTTGGATGATCAGCCACGATCGTATTGAATGGTGGTGCAGGCTCGAAGGGCCGAATGGCCTACTCCTGCTCCTATTGTCTATGTTTCTACGTTCCCTTAAATAAAGAGACCAAAGCTACACACAGAATTCTGCAGTCGTTCTCTATTTAATACTCTGCTTCTTTATTCTTCCTGCCAAAGTGAATAACTTCACATTTTCCCACATTATACTCCATCTGCCAGATTTTTGCTCACTCACTCAACCTATCTACATTGGTCTGCAACCTCATGTCCTCTTCACAAAATACTTTCCTACCTATCTTTGTATCATCTGTAAATTTAGCTACCATGCCATCGCTCCCCTCATCTAAGTCATTGATATAAATCGTAAAAAGTTGAGGCTCCCCTGCAGGACTCCACTCATCACATCCTGCCAATCAGAAAAGGACCCATTTATGCATACTCTCTGTTTTCTGCCAGCCAGCCAATCTTCTATCCACGCTAATATGTTATGTTGAATGCCTTCCGAAAGTCCATATATACAACATCTACTGAACTATCTTGATCAATCTTCCATATTACCTCCTCAAAGAATTCAATCAAGTTAGACTTGATTTACCTTTAACAAATCCATGCTGGCTCTCCTTAATTAACCCATGCCTTTTCAAATGAAAGTTTATATTGAACCTGATTTTGGTTTCCAATAACTTCCCCACCACTGATATTAGGCTGACTGGCCTGTGGTTGCTTGGTTTAGCCTCTCTCCTTTCTTGAATAGTGGGATAACATTAGCAACCCTCCAGATGCCTTACCAACTTTTGGTAATGCTAATCTTATTAGTACATTTTCTCCTATTACGATCCTGTCCATAACCTCCCTCCCCTCTTTTAGTGTAACCTTCACATCATCTGCTTCCTTTGTGAAGACAGATACTAAGTACTCACTTAATACTTTAGACATGCCCTTTGCCTCTACTTGAAGATTTCCCTTTGGGTTCTTAATAGTGCCAACTTTTCCCTAGCTAATCTCTTACACTTTATATGTTCATAAAATGTTTTAGGATTCAATTTAATGTTGTCTGATAATCTTTTCTCCTTACTTTTCCTTCCCTCCATATCAACTTTTCAATTCCCTCCTCTTCTGCATGAATCGCAGAAGGTTGGTCTGCAGGTACAGCAAGTAATTAGGAAGGCAAATGGAATTTTGTCCTTCATTGCTAAAGGGATTGAGTTTAAAAGCAGAGAGGTTATGTTGCAGCTGTATAAGGTACTGGTGAGGCCGCACCTGGAGTACTGTGTGCAGTTTTGGTCTCCTTATTTGAGAAAGGATGTACTGGCACTGGAGGGGGTGCAGAGGAGGTTCACTAGGTTGATTCCGGAGTTGAGGGGGTTGGCTTATGAGGAGAGACTGAGTAGATTGGGATTATATTCATTGGAATTCAGAAGAATGAGGGGGGATCTTATAGAAACATATAAAATTATGAAGGGAATAGATAAGATACAAGTGGAGAGGATGTTTCCACAGGCAGGTGAAGCTAGGACAAGAGGGCATAGCCTCAAGATTAGAGGGAGCAGATTTAGGACTAAATTGAGAAGGAACTTCTTCACCCAGAGGGTTGTTAATCTATGGAATTCCTTGCCCAGTGAAGTAGTTGACACTACTTCAGTAAACGTCTTTAAAGCTAAGGTAGATATCTTTTTGAACAATAAAGGAATTAAGGGATACGGTGAGAGAGCGGGTAAGTGGATCTGAGTCCACGAAAAGATCAGCCATGATCTTATTGAATGGCGGAGCAGGCTCGAGGGGCCGGACGGCCTACTCCTGCTCCTAGTTCTTATGTTCTTTCCGAATCTGCCTGAACCTTGTTCTGGAAATTTGTCATGAGACATTTTCTGTATTATTTTAACTTTTATTTCCTTTGTCATCCAAGAAACATTAGCTTTGGATGGTCTACCTTTTCCCTTCAAAGGAATATGCCTAGTTTGCACCTCTTCCCTGAAGGCCTTCCAATGCTATATTACTGCTTTACCCTGAAATCGCCTTTTTCTATCGACTTGAGCTAGGTCCCTTCTTAAATCACTCCCTCAGTTCAGCATTTTTACCATTGCTATTTTGTGGTCTCTTTCTATAATTACTGTAAACTGAATTATGTTGTGGTCATTGTTAGCTAGACAATCTCCTACAGTAACACATTCCACTTGCTCTACTTCATATTAATAGATTTATAAGCATTAGTTCTGCAGGATTCTTTCCACCTTTTATTAAGGAAAGGTCCACCTACAGACAGTTGAACTCTGGTCTCAAATTGGCTGTTCTCTATCCTGTCTGTGACAAAATAGAGGATTTCTGTATGACATTTTCATTGATTCTAAATAGACAGATTAAATGTGGTTTAAAAATTCAAGCAGTGCTATCGCTAAGCAAAGTTCATTGTTTCTGTTGCCACGAAGACCAAAACACATCACTATGGCCAATGTCTTCTGTGGATGGATACCCTGTGTCAACACCTCAGTTTAGTAATAAATTTAAAGGCTGCTGGGTGACTGAGACAGACTGTTTTAGGCGTTAACATGTGCAGATTGACAGATGGGAAAGTAGTAAAATTCAATTACTAAAATAGTTGAAACATTAAGGTGTGATATTTGCAGGAAGACGGTAATACCAAACATTACACCTTTCCCCACGATGTGCAAGTTCTGTATTCACAGGTTGCCTGTCAACCTCAAAAGGCATGTTTCTAATTTGAAAGAATTCCTGTGGTATAAAAGTACAGCTCTGATTAGTCTGGAAATCTGAACTCTGTGGATTGAGAGTCCATGTCATCCCCATGAGGTCACAACGTGAAGGTCTGTTAGGGCTGTTTCATTCACGAATCCAATTTCTTTCCAAAACATGAATGACATATATTCTGAAATATATTCTTTAACCTTTTTGTTTTAAGCATGGCGCTTTCACTAATTACTGTATCTTACTGCTTCCATGTATTATTCGATTTGTAAATAAATCCACCTTGTACACTTTGGTCTGGCATTTTCTCCCTTTCAAAAAGAAAGGAATAAGGAGAAAGCGTCAGGATCCAGCACCATCTCCAGTGGCCAATGGTACAATGAAAGGGTAGTTTTTAATTCTGGGAATATTGTCTCAGACACAGCTTGTATAAGGGTGCCAAGTTCTTCTCTTAAGATGCTTGGTTTTCTTATGGAAACCATTTTGTAGTTCTAAATAGAAGTAAAAGGTGTATTGGGACAAAGCTGAACCATAACTGGGACAAGCAGGCAGTTCTGACTTTGCACAAATTTCTATGTAATTTAGTGAGCTCACCATTCAGTAGATATGTTGGCTGCTTTGACCTTATTAAGCTCGTCCTGGATTGTCTGTTTTGCTCGGATTTCTGCATCGAGTGCCGATTGCAGTTCTAATCGAGCTGACATGTCTACTTTCTGAGACCGACGCATCTTCCATGGCATATCCTGAGAGAGATACAGAGATGGAGATAAAGAAGGGGAGACGGGAGACAGAAAGAAAGGCATTTGTTAGTAACGTATCACAGTATATCCTGTCAGTTTGTTGCTTAAAGGATGAAAATAACTCCCAAGACACACCTTTCACACACAGTCAGAATTCGTTGTCAGTAGCTGGAGGTTCCAGCTTAGGCTTAGCTTCTAACTCAAGCCAGGGTGCAGATAGGAGTCGTCTAACTGGAGAAAATGTCTTGCATCCATTTTTAACGTGAATTTATTAGGTTTATGCTTTGGTGAATGCTGATTATGGAGCTGTGGGCCATATTGTAGAAGGCTGTATACCACAACGACAACAACAAAGCTGCTTAGGATGGCACAGGGTTTCTTAACCTTTGCTCAACATTGAAACTTGAACACTTTCTTTCATCACACCCCAGTTCAAGGTGAAACTGGGTGAGTCAGTGAGGGTTCAACCAAAAAGAGAAAAGAACATTTTAAAAAGGAGGGAGATTAAGTGCACAGGATGGCTGGGAGACGGAGGATAGGAAGAAGTGATTAGCCATGATGAACCAACCATCGTGGGTGTGGGGCAGGCTCAATGCACTAGTTGGTCTTTTCCTGTCCCTACGTTTGTAAAAGCATTGGACTGGAGCAAAAAGGGTTAGTGGATTTTAATAGCCAAGAGTTGAAGAAGAAAGATCCTTACTGTTGCTCGTGCCCCTAAGCTGGAATTTCTCAAGGACTCCAATTCCTCGGTCATCTTGGTTGCCAGTGCCTGAAGGTAGCCTCTAGCATCTTTCTCATCACTCACCCTGACAACAGCAAATGCAAATAAATCACACTTATGCAATTGAGGATCACAACTCAGAGATGAGGCTGCTAACCTCTTGTAATGCCACTAAAGTGGCTGAGCAGGCGAACAAAATGGATGCAATATTCAGCAGTAGGTTTTAACCACGAAAGGCAGAGAAAATGAGCAAAACTGAAGCAGCGGCCTCACACAGCCGGCAGACAGGAAAGTGTAAAATTGGTGGCATTCTCGAACTGCTGGGAAGCTTGTTGTCCCAGCAGATCTAGTGGGCCACCAGTTGCAGCAAGTCCCAGCAGTTTCACAATTAGTTTAAGGGACCCAGCAGAACTAGGGTAATATTAAAGTAATTTTTAATTATTTTATTTCCAATATTGCAGTCTGAGAATAAAATAGCCATGCTCTAATGGTTTGATTTCAGAGAGTCAGGCAGGAACTGTTCAACAGTTAAGCCAATTAATGCAATGTATGATAGTTACTCCTTTATAAAACAAGAAATTCATGTTCTTACAGAATTCAATACTTCATTACACATTGCAGAGTTCTATATATCATCATACAACAGGAAACATCACAGCGTGCTGTGGAAGCACTAACACCTGAAAGCCAATTCTCCTCACTTCTGATTATCCAGCATATACTTCTTTGGAGCTACTACTTTATTTATTTGTCTCAGATGTGGACGAGGGTATAGGAGGGAGGAGAACAAATAGAGACTTTACTCCTGATTTTGGGCTGTACAGTCTTAATAGAAGTTAGCTGTAAGGGGACCAGGCACAGACACGTAACAAAAAAATACTGCGGATGCTGGAAATCTGAAATAAAAACACAAAGTGCTGGAAATACTCAGCAGGTCTGGCAGTATCTGTGGAGAGAGAAACAGAGTTAACTTTTCAGGTCTGTGACCTTTCATCAGAACAGATATGTAAAATAGTTAACAATATAGAAGAGGTATCAGCAGAACACTAAACTGAACTGTGGCTGTGGAATAAGGAGAAAGATAAAAGGACTGATATCAAGAAGTTCTTTCTCATATAAAGAGTGATTAACACATGGAATTAACTCCCATCAGGGGTTTAAAAAAAAGCTCTGGAATCATTTAAGGGCTAGTATGTGAGGGAGGGATATAGTTTCGAATGGATTAGATCAGATGGACCAAACTAGGGAAACTAGAGATGGTAAATAAATGCAGCTTTGGCAGCATCACCCGCATTCGAGACAAATACTGCTTGCAGTGATGCAACACACTAAGTGCTACAGCTGTAAAACAAGTTTTAAAAAATAACTACTTTCAAAAGAATGTTTTCAGTCAAATTATTTTTTCAGAGCCAAGGATTTTCTTCTTTCTGGTACTCCCTCATTTTCAGTCAAATACTTGGATGTAACATTTATAGCACAAAGTGGCACTAGGTAACAACAGCTCAAATGAATGGGCAGATCGACACTTAAGCAGCCATGAACAGAGGCATTACAAGGTATGAAATCAGTTTCAATGTCATGTGTCGATTTAGATGCTTAATAAGTAGGATATAACGGGGTTTATTTTATAATCAATAAAATTAGCATTGCATTAAAGCACATGGGCTGTTCAATCACTTGTGTATTCCAATAAGGGGAATGTCCTTCAAATAAAAATGAAAACAATTACAAAAATGTATCACTCCAAATTGTTGAAAATATGTGCATATGTGAGCGCGTGTATATATATACATATATATATATATATAAACAAAATGCTATTTATTGCCTGTCACAGTTAAAACATACCCATCTATTCCTGTTTATTCAGAAGTGAGAGCATTAGGTCCAGTATGAGATGTAATTCAGCAAGGAGTAAATGGGGATCATGGTGAAGTGAGTGTTTCTCATCACATTCCCCTTCTCCTCCACTTAATTACTTTGAAGGATGGTTAGACATTTCTTATTCCTCTTCGACTTCTTGGTGTTCACTCCTTTGGACCACCTAGGTTGCTAGGTTGCTAATGTTTCTGTGGCTCTGTTCTGCCACTCCCTATCTTGCCAAATAAAACAACTGAAATAAAACCAACTCTGCGAATGTGGGATTAATGCAGGAATTCCCAGTGTTGTAATTCAGCCTGAAATGTTCTGTTTATTTGTGCTGGCCTTTTGTTCCAACATTAAAGCTTTGCAAAGAAAGAAAATCTTGCATTTATACAGCACCATAACACATTACAAAATGCTTCATGTACAATGAATTAGTGAAAAGAGCAGTTAGTATTATTTGTGTTGGATCAGCTCCAGCAATCTTACTGCATTTATGTTGTGCACAGCAAGATCTTTCAACCAGCAATAAAATGAAGTAGTTAATCTCCTTCTTCAGTTGAGGGAGCAAAGTTGCTCAGGAGACTGGGAGAACTCCCTGCTCGTCTCTGAAGAATGCCATGGCATTTTTAACATCTTCTTGAACCACTGAAACAGACGGCCTTGTTTTACCATCTTCTCTGAAAGACGGCACCTCCAACAGTGCAGCTGCTCCTCAGTACTGTACTGGAGTGCCAGCTTAGACTATGGGCTCAATCCCTGGACTGAGGTTACAATCTCCTAGCTCAGAGGCAAGGGCGCTATCAAATAAGATGGCAATATTGTGAGCTAGAAGAAAAATATTATATATTGAAATATAAAATGCTGTTATTTCTAGAATTAAAGGGACATTGCAAGTACCTAATGGGTTAAAAACACCCACTCCAGCATAACAGGGGAAATTCAAGTCAGTGTGCCTCCAACAAAGCTTAGTACTGGGCCGAGGGCTTTCACAGCAAATGAGAAGCTCAATGAAAAGGATTTCACTTCAGTGGTCAGAATTAATTCAAAAGTTTGCAAGAGGATGGATGTCATGATTACAAGAAATGCAAGCTGAATGGAGTGAACTTACAGGTTTGTTTTGCAAAATAAAACCTCAAATATGAGAAGTATCACCACAAACTCCCCCCCCGCCCTCTCAACCTAACTTGCAGCTGGTCTAACATCCATTTTCACTTGGCTGGACAGCTATTTTGTTGTTGGATCGGGTCCAATAATCCCAAATTAAGATAATCTTTTCTGCAGAGGTACACATTATATTTGGTGGGGCACACACAAAACGTGCTTCACCATAGACAGGCTCATTTCCTAAACTGCTGCCAGTAACACAACAGCTAAGCCAGAGTGAATAATGTTAAAACATCTGCAAACTCAACACACGCCACAGAGCTTTCTTTTTATCAAACTGAAATTCAGCCTGTTTTGACAAAAATGGGGAGGCTGTGCATTCATGAAGAAAAATCACTTGAGTGGGAGAATTTTTTAAAAATCCTCCTTTCAGTCTCTCACCTTTACACATCCTCTCCTCAGCTGGGATGTTAGGGCAGATTTAGTATATTTAGTTTATGTAGCTCATACAATTGTTTCAGTTATCTAACAAGAAGGGGCAAAAATAAAGCCACAGCTTAGGCATCCCTCAGAGAGAGAGCAGCATTACTTGCATTGTCTTTATTTCCTGTTAGTCCATTTGTTCTGTTTGTCTCCCATATTATTTTTTCTCCAATGTCAGAACCAAGTTCTGATGAAAGGTCACAGACCTGAAACATTAACTCTGTTTCTCTCTCCACAAATACTGCCAGCCTTGCAGAGTATTTCTAGCATTTTCTGTTTTTATTTCAGATTTCTAGCATCCACAGAATTTTGATTTCGCATTGAGATTAAAGACTAATTACTCAGGTTAACTTCAGTTGCCTGTTTCCAGCCAATTCCTCCAATCAGATCATTAGCGCTCAGTGTTGAAAGAATCTGGCCCCCATCCCAAACCTAAATTGACAGAAATGGACAGGAAATGGGGTAGGATAAACTGAAGATGGAAATTATACTGCTTAGAATTCTAACTTCTTTCCTCCCCAACCCCAATTTTCTTCTTTCGACTTCTGATGACGACTTAGATTGGTGCTTTGCCAGTCCTCACGTACCTCACATGCAGTCATGCTTCAGAGGCAGGCCTAAACACAAGTTATCAGCCAGATATCTGACGAAATACAATAAGCAAACCTTCCTGAAACCAGCTGTATTTATATAAAATCCATTTCATTACTGTAATAATAATGGCAGATTCTTTGCAGGCAAAGATCGTGGAAAGGCTTGTCTCTGTGGTAGTTGGCATGATCATTGGTCTTGAAGAGGCCAATTCTTGATCTGCAGGCTCATGAGCAGTTGAGGTGCAAGAACCCCTGGTTTGGAGGGGCTCTGGTATAAGCAGGCTCCTTCCGTTGTATGTGCCGTTCTTCAGCAGCCTCGTGTCTGCTTTGAAGTTGTAGGCTGCTTTCCTGGTTGCTGTGTGCCAGCTGTCTCCTGCTCCCACACCCATAAAACAATGTCAGCCAGAGAGAGCTGTCTTTTCAACTGGTAATTGAACCTGTGCGAGGTGCACCTTGCTCTTGCTTACTGCAGCATAGTTCACCATAAAGCATTGCTTTTGGCATTCTAGAATCCTTCATGTGTGACGCATGTCCTGCCCTGCGCATTGGTGTCATAAGAAAATGCACTCAATGCTGGGCAGATTGGCTCTTATGAGGACTTGATTTTTCGTGATGTAGTCCTGCCATCTGATGTTCATGATGGATCGAAGACAGAGTTGATGGAATCACTCCAGAAGTTGCAAGGACAATGCAGCTCATTACTGTAGTAGGATTGACTGAAGTGACAGAGCTATTCACCGAGAGAAGCACTCATCTATGGGCTTAGTGGTTGACTTGGTTAACCATTTCAGCATAGTTCCAAATGTAAAAACAGAGATTTCTCCTCCCCCCACCAAAAACTGCTTTAAACCTCAATTTAACTGGTAATTGGCAAATAATCTATACAAATCTCAAATGATTTTGGTCTTACATGTGTGGTACATCAACAGCCTAGGTACAGGAATAAAGACAATTCTTCTTCTTCTTTGGCCTCCTTGTCTCGAGAGACAATGGGTAAGCGCCTGGAGGTGGTCAGTGGTTTGTGGAGCAGCGCCTGGAGTGACTATAAAGGCCAATACTAGAGTGACAGGCTCTTCCACAGGTGCTGCAGATAAAATTTGTTTGTCGGGGCTGTTACACAGTTGGCTCTCCCCTTGCACTTGTGTCTTTTTTTCCTGCCAACTGCTAAGTCTCTTCGACTCGCCACACATTAGCCCCGCCTTTATGGCTGCCCGCCAGCTCCTGCGATCGCTGGCAACTGACTCCCACGACTTGTGATCAATGTCACAGGACTTCATGTCGCATTTGCAGACGTCTTTAAAGCGGAGACATGGACGGCCGGTGGGTCTGATACCAGTGGCGAGCTCGCTGTACAATGTGTCTTTGGGGATCCTGCCATCTTCCATACGGCTCACATGGCCAAGCCATCTCAAGCGCCGCTGACTCAGTAGTGTGTATAAGCTGGGGATGTTGGCCGCCTCGAGGACTTCTGTGTTGGAGATACGGTCTTGCCACCTGATGCCAAGGATTCTCCGGAGGCAGCGAAGATGGAATGAATTGAGACGTCGCTCTTGGCTGACATACGTTGTCCAGGCCTCGCTGCCATAGAGCAAGGTACTGAGGACACAGGCTTGATACACTCAGACTTTTGTGTTCCGTGTCAGTGCGCCATTTTCCCACACTCACTTGGGCAGTCTGGACATAGCAGTGGAAGCCTTTCCCATGCGCTTGTTGATTTCTGCATCGAGAGACAGGTTACCGGTGATAGTTGAGCCTAGGTAGGTGAACTCTTGAACCACTTCCAGAGCGTGGTCGCCAATATTGATGGATGGAGCATTTCTGATGTCCTGTCCCATGATGTTCGTTTTCTTGAGGCTGATGGTTAGGCCAAATTCATTGCAGGCAGCTGCAAACCTGTCGATGAGACTCTGCAGGCACTCTTCAGTGTGAGATGTTAAAGCAGCATCGTCAGCAAAGAGGAGTTCCCAGATGAGGACTTTCCGTACTTTGGTCATCGCTCTTAGACGGGCAAGGTTGAACAACCTGCCCCCTGATCTTGTGTGGAGGAAAATTCCTTCTTCTGAAGACTTGAACGCATGTGAGAGCAGCAGGGAGAAGAAAATCCCAAACAGTGTAGGTACGAGAACACAGCCCTGTTTCACACCACTCAGGTTAGGAAAGGGGTCTGATGAGGTGCCACTATGCTGAATTGTGCCTTTCATATTATCATGGAATGAGGTGATGATACTTAGTAGCTTTGGTGGACATCTGATCTTTTCTAGTAGTCTGAAGAGACCAAGAGGCTTTGGAGAGATCAATGAAAGCAATGTAGAGGGGCATCTGTTGTTCGCAGCATTTCTCCTGTATCTGGTGAAGGGAGAACAGCATGTCAATGGTCGATCTCTCTGCACGAAAGCCACACTGTGCCTCAGGGTATACGCGCTCGGCCAGCTTCTGGAGCCTGTTTAAAGCGACTCGAGCGAAGACTTTCCCCACTATGCTGAGCAGGGAGATTCCACGATAGTTGTTGCAGTCACCGCGGTCACCTTTGTTTTTATATCGGGTGATGATATTGGCATCGCACATGTCCTGAGGTACTGCTCCCTCGTCCCAGCACAGGCAAAGCAGAGGTAGACAGTTTCTTGATAAGCAAGGGGGTGAAAGGTTATTGCGGGTAGGCGGAAATGTGGAGTTGAGGTTACAGTCAGATCAGCCATGGTCATCATCTGTGGCAATTACAAAACAAAATTCCCTACACTGCATCAATGACTACATCTGGAAAATACTTCATTAGCTATGACAAACTTTGGGATGAACTGAGGTCATGAAAGGTGCTATATAAATGCAAGTTTGTTCTTCCCTTATAAATTGAATTCAACAACAACTATTACTTGAATTTTTATAGTCTTTTCATGCCCTCAGGATGCGCCAAAGTGCTTTAAAGCCAATTAAATATTTTTGTAGTAGAGTTACTGTTATATACGCAAATGTGGTAGCCAATTTACACAAAGGAAGCTCCCACTAAGTGCAGTGAAATAAATTAAGATCAGTTTTGGGGATAGGAAGGATGTTGAGGCAATCGAGACAGCACAACCCAAATTCACAGCTACAAAGACCAGAAGTTGGAGCTGCTTCCATGAGAACAGTTTTTTAATTTCTTCATGGGACCATCCATTCTACCCCTCCGCAAGTGCCACGCATTCTACCCCAGCTCCTACTGGCCTGTCGTGGCCTCATTTCACACTGGTCCGATTCAACCTCTGTTTTCAGTGGTCCTATTCTACCTTTCCTCTCACTAGGTCCTCGGTTTCTCGAGCCTGCTCCGCCACAGATGATGATCATGGCTGATCTGATTGTAACCTCAACTCCACATTTCCGCCTACCCGCAATAACATTTCACCCCCTTGCTTATCAAGAATCTATCTGCCTCTGCCTTAAAAATACTCACTCTGCTTCCACTGCCTTTTGAGGAAGAGAATTCCAAAGACTCATGACCCTCAGAGAAAAAATTTCTCCTCATCTCGTCTTAAATGGGTGACCCCTTATTTTTAAACAGTGACCCCTAGTTCTAGATTCTCCCACAAGAAAAAACATCCTTTCCACATCCACCCTGTCAAAACCCCTCAGGATCTTATATGTTTCAATCAAGTCGCCTCTTACACTCCTAAACTCCAGCGGATACAAGCCTAGCCTATCCAATCTTTCCTCATAAGACAACCCGCCCATTCCAGTTATTAGTCTAGTAAACCTTCACTGAACTGCTTCCAAGGCATTTACATCCTTCCTTAAATAAGGAGACTAATACTATACACAGTACTCTAGATGTGGTCTCACCAATGCCCTGTACAACTGAAGCATAACCTCCCTACTTTTGATTTTAATTCCCATCACAATAAATAACAACATTCTATTTACTTTCCTAATTACTTGCTGAACCTGCATACTAACCTTTTGTGATTCATACCAGGACACCCAGATCCCTCTGCATCTGAGCTCTGCAATCTCTCACTATTTAAATATTTATTCATTCATGGGATGCGGACGTCACTAGCCAGGCCAGCATTTATTGTCCATCCCTAATTGCCCTTGAGAAGGTGGTGGTGAGCTGCCTTCCTGAACCGCTGCAGTCTACGTGGGGTAGATATACCCACAGTGCTGTTAGAAAGGGAGTTCCAGGATTTTGACCCAGTGACAGCGAAGGAACGGCGATATTGTTCCAAGTCAGGATGGTGTGTGGCTTGGAGGGAAACTTGCAGGTGGTGGAGTTCCCATACATTTGCTGCCCTTGTCCTTCTAGGTGGTAGCGGTCGCAGGTTTGGAAGATAATATGCTTCATTTTTATTCTTCCTGCTTAAATGGACAATTTCACATTTTCCCGCACAGTACTCCATTTGCCAGATCTTTGCCCACTCACTTAACCTATCTATATCCCTTTGTAGCCTCCTTATGTCCTCTTCACAACTTACTTTCCTACCTATCTGTCATCAGAAAATTTAGCAACCATACCTCCGGTCCCTTCAACCAAGTCATTTATATAAATTGTAAAAAGTTGAGGCCCCAGCACTGATCCCAGTGGCACATCACTCATTACATCTTGCCAACCAGAAAGTGACCCATTTATACCTACTCTTGGTTTCCTGTTAGCTAGCCAAACTTCTATCCATGCCAATATGTTACCCCCTATACCATGAGCTTTTATTTTTCGCAATAACCTTTTATGTGGCATCTTATCAAATGCCTTCTGGAAATCTATGCACAATACATCCACCGGTTCCCGTTCCTCCACAGCACATGTAACTCCCTCAAAGAACTCCAAAATATTGGTTAAACGTGATTTCCCTTTCACAAAACCATGTTGACTCTGCCTGATACCTTGAATTTTTCTAACTGCCCAGCTATAACGTCTTTAATAATAGCTTCTAACATTTTCCCTATGACAGACGTTAAACTATCTGGCCTCCTGCTTTCTGTCTCCCTCCCTTTTTGAATAAAGGAGTTATATTCATGATTTTCCTATCTAATGGAACCTTCCCCGAATCTAGGGAATTTTGGAAAATTAAAACCAACGCATCAAATATCTCACATACCACTCCTTTTAAGGCCCTAGAATGAAGTCCATCAGGACCCGGGACGTGTCAGCCCGCAGCTCCAACAATTTGCTCAGTAGGACTGCAGAGCTTTGATCTGAGTTGTGGGATCACTTTGCTCTGTCTATAGCATGCATGTAGCCCTGTGTTGTAACTTCACCAGGTCAGCATCATTTTTAGGTATGCCTAGTGCTGCTCCTAGCATGCTCTCCTACACTCTACATTGAACCAGTGTTGTTCCCCAGGCTTGACAACAATGGTAGATTGAAGGAAATGCTGGGCCATGATACTACAGATTGTGGTGGGAAACAATTCTGCTGCTGCTGATGGCCCACAGTGCCTCATGGCTGCCCAGTTTTGAGCTGCTAGATCTGTTCTAAATCTATCCCATTTAGCATGGTTGTAGTGCCACGCAACACGATGAGATTTCGTCTCCCCAAGGACTGTGTGGTGATCTGTCCTACCAGTACTGCCATGGACAGATGTATCTGCAACAGGTAGATTGATGAGGACAAGGTCAAGTAGGATTTTCCCTGCCGCAGGCCCATTCAGGCAGATATGTTCTTCAGGACTTGGCCAGCTCAATCAGTAGTGGTGCTCTTGAGCCACGCTTGGTGATGGACATTGAAGTCCCCCATCCAGAGTACCTTCTATGCCCTTGCTACCCTCAGTGCTTCTTCCAAGTGGTATTTAACATGGAGCAGTACTGATTCATCAGCTGAGGGAGGGCGGTAGGTGGTAATCAACAGGAGGTTTACTTGACCGTGTTTGACCTGATGCCATGAGACTTCATGGGTCCGGAATCCATGTTGAATAATCCCAGAGCCGCTCCCTCACAAATGTATACCACTCTACCATTTCCTCTGGTGGGTATGTTCTGCTGGTGGGACAGGACATACCCAGGAATGATGGAGGAGTCTGGGACATGGGCTGTAAGGTATTATTTGGTGAGTATGACTATGCCAGGCTGTTGTTTGACTAGTGTGTGGGACAGCTCTCACAACTTTGGCAGAAGGCCCCAGATATCAAAGAAGAACAAAGAACAAAGAAAATTACAGCACAGGAACAGGCCCTTCGGCCCTCCAAGCCTGCGCCTTCCTGGATAGGGCTGCCACAACACTCAAGATGTTTGTTCCATTCTAGGGCAGAATGCTTCATTGGTGTCCCTAGCACCAGACTCAATATCCACCCCTTCCACCACCAGCACACTATACTGTAGTTTATACTATTCCTACACTGCAGCAACTCCACCTCCCAGCCCCGTGACCTCTACCACTAAGTTGTTATTTGAATATCAATTGGCAGTTATTTGTAGTCAGGTGGTGGACATTAACTGGGCACTCCCTGTGCTCATATACATAGGAGCAATGTGAATGTGTCATTGTTGGTTGGAGGTGCATGACATGCAATGTGTGTCTCTAACGAAAAGCCTGTGTGTGTACAGACTAGGCTCCAGTATTTTATGTTTCACTGCCTGGATATCTGAGTTGTAACAGAGATGGTCAGAGCAGCAATGTCATGGAAACACTGTTACCCAAGTACCTCTCCAAATTACACACCATCCTTACTTGAACATGTTCCTTGAGCTTGACTGGGTCAAAGTCCTGAAATTCACTCCCTAATACTCTTTATTAAGAATGAATTATACAACTCCATGACATGCAGTGAACAATGGAACTCTGCAATACATGATGGATTTCAAGTAATTTGTAGAACTCTCCACTGTGTAATGAACTACAAAGCTTCCAGAGTGCCACAGAGTGATTATGGCATAGAATGAGGCCATCTGGCCCATTAAGACCATGCCAGCTCTCTGTAGAGCAATCTATTCAGTCCCATTTCCCACCTCGAGTCCTATAGTCCTGCAGGTTTATTTCCCTCAACTGCCCATCCGATTTCTTTTTGCAATCATTGTCTCCATTTCACCACCCTCATAAGCAACAATTTCCACTCATTATCACTCGCATAAAAAAGTTCTTCCTCACATTCCCCCTGCATTTCTTGCCCAAAACCTTCAATCTGTGTCCCCAAGTCCTTGAACCATCAGTTAATAGCTTTTCTTTATCTACCTTATCTAAACCTGTCAATCTTGTACACCTCTATCAAATCTCTCCCCAATCTCCTTTGCTCCAAGGAGAACAATCCCAGTTTCTCCACCCTAACCTTACAGCTAAAATTCCTCATCCCTGGAACCATTCTAGTAAATCTTCTCTGCACCCTCTCACATCCTTCCTCAAGTGTGGTGACCAGAATTGGACACAATACTCTTGTTCTGACTTAACCAAAGCCTTAAAAAAAGCATAACTTTCCTGCTTTTGTACTCAATGCCTCTATTTATGAAGCCCAAGGTCGCATATGCTTTGCTAACTCTCAATGAATGGTGGTGGATAATTAAAACAACTAACTGAAGGAGGAGGCTCCACAAATATATCCATCCTTAATGATGGGGGAGCCCAGCACATCAGTGAAAGATAAGGCTGAAGCACGTGCAACCATCTCCAGCCAGAAGTGCCGAGTGGATGATCCATCTCGGCCTCCTCCTGAGATCCCCAGCATCACAGATGCTAGTCTTCAGCCAATTCGACTCACTCCATATGATTTCAAGAAATGGCTGAAGGCACTGGATACTGCAAAGGCAACGGACCCTGACAACATTCTGGCAATAGTACTGAAGACTTGTGCTCCAGAACTGGCTGCACCCCTAGCCAAACTATTCCAGTACAGCTACAACACTGACATCTACCCGACACTGTGGAAAATTGCCCAGATATGTCCTGTGCACAAAAAGCAGGACAAATCCAACCTGGCCAATTACTGCCCCATCTACTCTCAATCACCAGTAAAATGATGTAAGGAGTCATCAATAGTGCTATCTAGCGACACTTACTTGTCAATAACCTGCTCACTGACGCACAAGTTTGGGTTCCAGGGACACTCAGCTCATTACAGCTTTGGTCCAAACATAGACAAAAGAGCTGAATTCAGAGGTGAGGTGAGAGCGACTGCCCTTGACATCAAGGCAGCATTTGGCCAAGTGTGGCATCAAGGAGCCCTAGCAAAACTGGAGTCAATGGGAAACGGGGGAAAACTCTCCTCTGGTTGAAGTCATACCCCTAGCACAAAGGAAGATGGTTATTGGTTGTTGGAGGTCAAATATTTCAGTCCCAGGACATCACTGCAGGAGTTCCTCAGGTTAGAGACGAGGTCCAACCATCTTCAGCTGCTTCATCAATGACCTTCCCTGCTTCATAAGGTCAGAAGTGGGGATGTTCGCTGATGTCTGCACAATGTTCAGCACCATTCACGACGCCTCAGATACTGAAGCAGTCCGTGTCCATATGCAGCAAGATCTGCACAACATCCAGGCTTGGGCTAATAAGTGGCAAGGTACATTTGCACCACACAAGTAAGTGCCAGGCAATGACCATCTCCAACAAGAGAGAATCCAACCATCTCCCCTTGACAATCAATGGCATTATCATCGCTGAATCTCCCACTATCAACATCCTGGGGGTTACCATGAACCAGAAATTTTACTGGACTAGCCATGTAAGAACTGTGGGTACAAGAGCAGGTCCGAGGCTGGGAATTCTGTGGCGAGTAACTGACCTCCTGACTCCCCAATGCCTGTCCACCATCTACAAGGTACAAGTCAGGCATGTGATGAATAATCCCCACTTGCCTGGATGAATGCAGCTCCAACAACACTCAAGAAGCTCGACACCAAAGCAGCCCACTTGATGGGCACCCCCCCCATCCACCACCTTGTGTGTACCATCTACAAGATGCACTGCAGCAACTCACCAAGGCTCCTTCGACAGCACATTCCAAACCTGTGACCTCTACTGCCTAGAAGGACGAGGGCAGCAGATGCATGGAAACACTACCACTTACAAGTTCCCCTCTAAGCCACACACCATCCTGACTTGAACTATATCGCCGTTCCTTCAATGTCACTAGGTCAAAATCCTGGAACTCCCTTCCTAACAGCACTGTGGCTGTACACACACACCAGTGGTTCAAGAAGGCCGCTCATCACCACCTTCTCAAGGGCAATTAGGGATGGGCAATAAATGTTGGCCTAGCCAGCGATGCTCACATCCTGTGAAAGAAAAGGTCCTGCCACCTTCAAAGACATGATACCCCAGGTACCTCTGTTCCAGTAGTCTTTAGAACTGTGCCATTAGTCTATATTGCCTCGCCCTATCCCTTCTCCAAAAATGCATCACCTCTCATTTCACTGTATTAAATTCCATCTGCCACTTGTCTGTCCATTCTGCTAGCCTATCTATGTTCCGTTGCAATCGATTGGTATCATCCTCACTGTCTGCCACACCTCCCGGGTAAATTTTGACATTTTACTCTTTATTCTAGTATCCAAGTCATTTATGTATAGCAAAAAAAGCAGTGGTCCGAGCACTGGCCCTTGGGGAACACACCATCCTCCAGACTGAAAAACAACCATTTATATGATTCAAAAACAAGAAATGCTGGAACCACTCAGCAGGTCTGGCGGCATCTGTGAAATCGCAGAAATTTTCACAGATGCTGCCAGACCTGCTGAGTGGTTCCAGCATTTCTTGTTTTTATTTCAGATTTCCAGCATCCGCAGTATTTTGCTTTCATTTATATGATTCGCTGTTTTCTGCCCTTAAGCCAGTACTTTACCCTCCTATTGCATGAGCCTCAATTTTGTTAACCAGCCTTTTATGTAGTACTTCATCAAATGCTTTTTTAAAATCCATATAGACAGCATCCATTGCTTTAATTTCACTAACCTTCTCAATCAAAAAATTCAATTAGTCAAGCACGATCTGCCTTTTACAAATCCATGCTGGCTCTCCTTAATTAACTCAAACTAGTGCCTGCTGATCTTTTTCCCCGATTATTGTTTCTAAAACCTTACCGACCACTGATGTTAAACTGAATGACCTGTAGTTACTAGGAATATCCTTACACCCTTTCTTGAACATGGGTGTCACATTTTCCACTCTCCAATCCTCTGGCACCTCCCCCATAGAGGGAAAATTGGAAGATTATGGCAGCCCTTTCTCTATCTCCACTCCCATTTGCTTTGGCAACCGGGGATGCAAGCCATCTGGGCCAGGCGACATCCACTCTAAGCTTAGCCAGCCTTTCCAATACATGCGTCTTATCAATTTTGACCCTATCCATTGCTTCTACTCTCTCTGCTTCTACCAATATTTTGTCAGGTTCCTCTTCCTTAGTAAACACCGAAAAAAAAGTACTTAAGTATTCTAGCCTTGCCCTGTGCCTCTAAGCATATATTACCCTCTTTGTCCCTAATAGGCCTCATCCCACCTCTTACTACTGTTCCGTGAGCACTTCTGTTTTGCTGTGTAAAATATGTTTTAAAAAATTATAGTTGAATTTTGGCCATTGAATCATCTGGAGACTGAACTTTGTGAGTGTTTTTCTTAAATGGAAGGTCAACAGAAGGTTGACCAATAAACAAAAATTTGAGCAACAGGTGAAGCTAGCTGTTTCACGCTGTTAGTATGCAGTAGCAACATGTGCCGATGTTCGACACTAACAGGACGCTGCCGTCAAGCCAAAAAGACGTCCTGCCTATCACTCAAATGAGTAATGTGATATATGAATTTCACTGCCAGTGTGATGCTAGGTATATAGGCCATACGTCCCAAAGACTGGCGGATCGTATCAAACATGCCCTGTCCGCTGTTCACATTGGGCAAGGTACAGGCTGTACCCAACCAGCCCATGCTTGCAAAACGCAAAACACAGTATCTAACTGTAGATGTGATTCCTCTACCAATCAGAGTTCACTTGCCAACAAATCAGCGCTCTCTTCTCATACAGTATAAAGTTGCTGTTTTTCCCTACATTGGTATTCCTGCGGATTGTCCAGATGAGTGCAAGACGAAAAGCTTCACAACATGCCTCTATTTTCAGAAATACTGAAGTAAACAAGTTTTTACTGGAAGGCCCATGTTTGTAAAGAACCCAACAGGGGGTTTGACTTGAAGAGCTATTTGTTCATTGACAAGTCAGGATTTATGGCTGTCGTAGGAATTGCTTCTGGAAAAACTTGGTTTCATTTTGAACTGTTTAAAAAAAGCCAGTTGGTTTGGCTAAAAACAGGCAGTTGAAATTTACTTACTGACTTGCCAGGAGGAGAAGACCCTGCTTATCTTGCTCTTGACAAGCAAACCCTGTATCAAGTTGTATTAGTGCTTCCTGTATTTGAAGAAATCCTGAAAGTTTACAGAAACCTTGCATCTTTAAAAGAACTTGGTATCGAATGTGTAAGAATTGAAACCTTTGTTGCTGTACACCTGATGTCAGACCTATGTGAAGCCTTCTGAAGCTGCATTTCTTGAAAGCCGACCCAGACTGTTCACCAACATTGCCTGGAAAGAGCTGTTCTAGGAAGCCTCCAAGTGGCAGATACCTATTTGCCTTTGGAACACCTCGTCAAAACAAAGGACTTCCATATCTCCTATTCAGTCTCAGTTTTTTTTTATTCCAGCTAATTCTTTGTAACAGCTATAAACAAAAATCCCTTTTTTTTCTCAATTAACTGGTTATGTATGTGAGCATGTGTGAGGGCTAAGATAAAATAAGGGGCTTTAATATTTCAATTCGCATACACGTTCACTTCATTAATTAGTTAAGACTTGGTTTATAATAAATGGATAATTTTGTTGTTATTTATTAAGGAAACCTGGTTGGTGTGCTTTAATCTGGGACAAATACAATATCTGATTGTTTCGGTAAGTAGGAAAATTGAAATATGTTGTGACCTGTGGAGAAGTGGGACTGAATTAACAGTGCACTCTTCCCATTCCGGTCCTAACACTATCCACTTACTATTTACATGCTTGTAGAAGATCTTTGGGTTCCCTTTCATGTTAAATGCCATTCTATTCTCATTTTCTCTCTTTACCAGTCTTATTTTCCTCTTTGCCTCCCATCTCAACTTACTGTATTTGATCTGGCTCTGACTTGAAGAACTCACCTGACATACATCAAACACGCTCTTTTTTGTTTCATCATATTCGCTAGCTCACTCATCATCCAAGGAGCCCTTGCTTTGGTTCCCTCACTTTTTACCCTTGTTGGAATATACCTAGCCTGGACCTGAAACATCTCCTCTTTAAAGATAACCCATCGCTTTGTTACAGATTTTCCTGTCAAACTTTAGTTCCATTTTATCCTGGCTAGATCCCCTCTCGTCCCATTGAAGTTAGACCTCTTTCAATTTAGAAGCTGAGCTTTAGATTTTTCCTTGCTCTTCTCTATTGCTAATCTAAATTTTATGATACTATGATCACTCTTCCCCAAGTGTTTCCCACAGACACATGGTCGACTTGGCCCACCTGATTCCCCAACACCAGATCCAGCTATACTTCCTTCCTAGTTGGACTGAGTTCATACTGCTCAAGGAAGTTCTCCTGAACACATCTCAGAAATTTCTTCACCTCCTTACCCTTCACTCGAAACATTATCCCAACTGATATTTGGCAATTAAGGTCACCACTCCATAGTTCTTGCACATCTCTAAGATTTTCCCTGCTGATTTGCTCCTCTATATCTCTAACTCACTATTTGGAGGGCTGTAGAACATCCCCAGTAGTATGATCGTTCCCTTTTACTTACCCGAGGAGTGCATGGAACAGGAGAGAAATTCCAGAATGCAATGAACTGGAGAGAAATCCCAGAGAGCAATGAGGTACAGAGAAATCCCAGAGTGCAATGAAGTACAGAGAAATCCCAAGGTGCAGTGAAGTACAGAGAAATCCCAGGGTGCAGTGAAGAACAGAGAAATCCCAAGGTGCTGTGAAGTACAGAGAAATCCCAAGGTGCAGTGAAGTACAGAGAAATCCCAGAGTGCAATGAACTGCAGAGAAAATCCCAGAGTGCAATGAGGTGCAGAGAAATCCCAGAGTGCAATGAGGTACAGAGAAATACCAGAGCGCAATGAGGTACAGAGAAATACCAGAGCGCAATGAAATACAGAGAAATCGCAGAGTGCAATGAACTGGAGAGAAATCCCAGAGTGCAATGAACTGGAGAGAAATCCCAGAGTGCAATGAACTGAGAGAAATACCAGAGTGCAATGAACTAGAGAAATCCCAGAGTGCAATGAACTGGAGAGAAATCGCAGAGTGAAATGAACTGGAGAGAAATCGCAGAGTGAAATGAACTGGTGAGAAATCCCAGAGTGCAATGAACTACAGAGAAATCCAAGAGTGCAATGAGGTACAGAGAAATCCCAGAGTGCAATGAACTGGAGAGAAATCCCAGAGTGCAATGAGGTACAGCAAAATCCCAGAGTGCAATGAGGTACAGAGAAATCCCAAAGTGAAATGAACTGGAGAGAAATCCCAGAGTGCAATGAGGTACAGCAAAATCCCAGAGTGCAATGAGGTACAGAGAAATCCCAGAGTGCAATGAACTGGAGAGAAATCCCAGAGTGCAATGAACTGGAGAGAAATCCCAGAGTGCAATGATGTACAGAGAAATCCCAGAGTGCAATGAACTGGAGAGAAATCCCAGAGTGCAATGAGGTACAGTGAAATCCCAGAGCGCAATGAGGTACAGAGAAATCCCAGAGTGAAATGAACTGGAGAGAAATCCCAGAGTGCAATGACGTACAGCAAAATCCCAGAGTGCAATAAGGTACAGCAAAATCCCAGAGTGCAATGAGGTACAGAGAAATCCCAGAGTGCAATGAACTGGAGAGAAATCCCAGAGCGCAATGAACTGGAGAGAAATCCCAGAGTGCAATGATGTACAGAGAAATCCCAGAGTGCAATGAACTGCAGAGAAATCCAAGAGTGCAATGAGGTACAGCAAAATCCCAGAGTGCAATGAGGTACAGAGAAATCCCAGAGTGCAATGAACTGGAGAGAAATCCCAGAGTGCAATGAACTGGAGAGAAATCCCAGAGTGCAATGATGTACAGAGAAATCCCAGAGTGCAATGAACTGGAGAGAAATCCCAGAGTGCAATGAGGTACAGTGAAATCCCAGAGCGCAATGAGGTACAGAGAAATCCCAGAGTGAAATGAACTGGAGAGAAATCCCAGAGTGCAATGACGTACAGCAAAATCCCAGAGTGCAATAAGGTACAGAGAAATCCCAGAGTGAAATGAACTGGAGAGAAATCCCAGAGTGCAATGAGGTACAGCAAAATCCCAGAGTGCAATGAGGTACAGAGAAATCCCAGAGTGCAATGAACTGGAGAGAAATCCCAGAGTGCAATGAACTGCAGAGAAATCCAAGAGTGCAATGAGGTACAGAGAAATCCCAGAGTATAATGAAGTAGTGAAATCCCAGGGTGCAATGAGGGATAGAGAAATCCCAGAGTGTTTGGAGGTACAGAGAAATCCCAGAACGCAATGAGGGACAGAGAAATCCCAAAGTGCAATCAGCTGGAGAGAAATCCCAGAGTGCAATGAACTGCAGAGAAAATCCCAGAGTGCAATGAACTGGAGAGAAATCCCAGAGTGCAATGAGGGACAGAGAAATCCCAGAGTGTTTGGAGGTACAGAGAAATCCCAGAACGCAATGAGGGACAGAGAAATCCCAAAGTGCAATCAGCTGGAGAGAAATCCCAGAGTGCAATGAACTGCACAGAAAATCCCAGAGTGCAATGAACTGGAGAGAAATCCCAGAGTGTAATGAGGTACAGAGAAATCCCAGAGTGCAATGAACTGGAGAGAAATCCCAGAGTGCAATGATGTACAGAGAAATCCAAGAGTGCAATGAACTGGAGAGAAATTCCAGAGTGCTATGAGGTACAGAGAAATCCCAGAGTGTAATGAGGGACAGAGAAATCCCAGAGTGTTTGGAGGTACAGAGAAATCCCAGAACGCAATGAGGGACAGAGAAATCCCAAAGTGCAATCAGCTGGAGAGAAATCCCAGAGTGCAATGAACTGGAGAGAAATCCCAGAGTGTAATGAGGTACAGAGAAATCCCAGAGTGCAATGAACGGGAGAGAAATCCCAGAGTGCAATGATGTACAGAGAAATCCCAGAGTGCAATGAACTGGAGAGAAATCCCAGAGTGCAATGATGTACAGAGAAATCCCAGAGTGCAATGAACTGGAGAGAAATCCCAGAGTGCAATGATGTACAGAGAAATCCCAGAGTGCAATGAACTGGAGAGAAATCCCAGAGTGCAATGAACTGGAGAGAAATTCCAGAGTGCTATGAGGTACAGAGAAATCCCAGAGTGCAATGAACGGGAGAGAAATCCCAGAGTGCAATGAACTGCAGAGAAAATCCCAGAGTGCAATGAGGTACAGAGAACTCCCAGAGTGCAATTAACTGGAGAGAAATCCCAGAATGCAATGAGGTACAGAGAAATCCCAGCGTGCAATGAGGTACAGAGAAATCCCAGAATGCAATGAGGTACAGAGAAATCCCAGAACGCAATGAGGTACAGATAAATCGCAAAGTGCAATCAGCTGCAGAGAAATCCCAAAGTGCAATCAGCTGGAGAGAAATCCCAGAGTGCAATGAACTACAGAGAAATCCCAGAGTGCAATGCGGTACATAGAAATCCCAGAGTGCAATGAACTGGAGAGAAATCCCAGAGTGCAATGAGGTACAGAGAAATCCCAGAGTGCAATGAGGTACAGAGAAATCCCAGAGTGCAAAGGAGTACAGAGAAATCCCAGAGTGCAATGAACTGGAGAGAAATTCTAGAGTGCTATGAGGTACAGAGAAATCCCAGAGTGCAATGAACTGGAGAGAAATCCCAGAGTGCAATGAACGGGAGAGAAATCCCAGAGTGCAATGAACTGCAGAGAAAATCCCAGAGTGCAATGAGGTACAGAGAAATCCCAGAGTGCAATTAACTGGAGAGAAATCCCAGAATGCAATGAGGTACAGAGAAATCCCAGCGTGCAATGAGGTACAGAGAAATCCCAGAATGCAATGAGGTGCAGAGAAATACCAGAACGCAATGAGGTACAGATAAATCGCAAAGTGCAATCAGCTGCAGAGAAATCCCAAAGTGCAATCAGCTGGAGAGAAATCCCAGAGTGCAATGAACTACAGAGAAATCCCAGAGGGCAATGAACTACAGAGAAATCCCAGAGTGCAATGCGTACTGAGAAATCCCAGAGTGCAATGAACTGGAGAGAAATCCCAGAGTGCAATGAGGTACAGAGAAGTCCCAGAGTGCAAAGAGGTACAGAAAAATCCCAGACCGCAATGAGGTACAGAGAAATCCCAGAGCGCAATGCGGTACAGAGAAATCCCAGAGCGCAATGAGGTACAGAGAAATCCCAGAGCGCAAAGCGGTACAGAGAAATCCCAGAGCGCTATGAGGTACAGAGAAATCCCAGAGTGTAATGAGGTACAGAGAAATCCCAGAGCGCAAAGAAGTACAGAGAAATCCCATACTCCATTGAACTACAGAGAAATCCCATAGTTCAATGAACTGGGGCGAAATCCCAGAGAGCAAACTACAGAGAAAACCCGGAGTGCAATGAAGACGACAGAAATCCCAGAGTGTAATGAACTACAGACAAATCCCAGAGTGTAATGACCTAGAGAGAGATCCCGGAGTGTAATGAACTGGAGAGAAATCCCAGAGTTTAATGAACTACAGAGCTTCCCAGAGTGTAATGAACCAGAGAGAAATCTCAGAATGTAATGAGCTAGAGAGAGATCCCAGAGTGTAATTAACTACAGAGCTTCCCAGAGCATAACCAAGTACAGAGCTTCCCAGAGTGTAATGAACAACCGAGCTTCCCAGAGTGTAATGAATGGCAGAGAAATACCAGAGTGTAATGAACTACAGAGCTTTCCAGAGTGTCTCAAACCACTGAGCTCTATGTGTGTAACGTACACTGCATGTAATGCATTAGCGAAGTCTACAATGTGTAATGAATTACATTCTGGGAAACTCTGCAGTTCATTTCACTCTGACAATAATGGGTGCAATTTAAGGAGGAGATGTTTCAGGTACAGGTTAGGTACATTCCAACAAGTCGGAAAGGTCGTGGAACCAAAGCCAGGGCTCCTTGAGCGATGAGGGATGCAGGGTGAATGTCAGAAAGATCTTTTTATGCAGCGAGTGGTAATGACCTGGAACTTGCTGCCTATGAGGGTGGTGGAAGTGGAGACAATGATTTCAAAAGGAAATTAGATGAGCTCTTGAAAGAAGTAAACTTGCAGTGTTACCAAGATAGAGCAAGGGAATGAGACTGACTGGATTATTCTTGCTAGAGCTGGCATGGACTCGATGGGCCGAATGTCATACAGTCATAACAGCACAGAAGGAAACCAAAGTACAGACCAGTATCGAGCTTTTCAGATTTGTAGTAATTTATACAGCTGGCTAACATGCAATAATATATAGAACTCTCAAGTGCATTCTAAAATATAAAGTGACACATTCTTCTCTGGATTTATATTATAACTGCAACGCTGCTTCTTGCTGACTGTCGAATTCCAGAATAAAAACCTTAAAAAATCATAAAATCAGCATTTTTCTCCAGCTTTACTCATAAAACTGTCTTAATCTGTGCACAGCTAATATACAGTTAAAGACACTAACCATTGGATGATCTCTGTGATTTGGGCCTCCCAGTGTGCCACAGATTCCTTCTTGTCTGCTAGGTCACGTAACTCTTCTTCCATCTGTTTGTTGCTTGCACTTAGCTTCTCAAACATGATGGTAAGCTGCATGAAAGCAAGAGCTGTAATTACACAGTGTATATATTACTTACTCAGGTACTCAGGATCATTCCCAATCCTCAATCGATGGCAGTAACAAGAAGCCCCTTTTACATTATATTATTGGAAATTTTAGAGGGATATACACCATTGGCAGCGAGATACGATAACTCATGAGTACGGGAAGATGCCCAACCTGTGGCCATCAAGCCCGTCAGAGCCAATGCAACTTGACCTACCTGCTCTTATAGTTCTTACCCACTGGTTGTTCTGTTTAGATTCTGCGGCTTTCACAGTTGCTTCACTGGTGGGCAAATCCAAATCAGGTCATTGAGATCTGTTTGATTCAGAACTTGAGATACATGCAAATTAACGGGAACGTGGATTTGAAATTTACACTGGGTTCCACAGTATGCCTGTGAGCGCAAAGAGCTTGGAACACTGTGGGCTACCCCTAAAATGTGAAAATAATCAGCATATCCTCAATGGTTCTGAGCATTTATCCAATGATTCTCTACTAGTAAACCTCCTGAAGCATTGTTCACGGTACTTGAGCAGTGGAACTAAAGGAAGATCAAAGTTCCAGAAATTGAGAACCTAGACACTGACAACATCTTATTCTGCATCATCATTATCACTCTCGACCACTCCACTGTCTCTAAACAGTCAGACTGCTTGTCCGACATCAGACTGAAGCTCTTATCTTTGGTCTGGTCACCAACTCCATTCCTCTCCCTGGCAACTGCCCAAGGCTTAACCTGATCGTTTGCAGCATTGGTATCATATTTGATTCTGAGGTGAGCTTCTGACCCATAGTTACATGATCACTAAGGCGACCTATTTTCAACTCTATAACATTGCCCGACTCAACCCTGCCTCAGTCCATCTTCTGTTGAAACCCCCATCTATGCCTTTGTTATCTCCAGGCTTGATTCCAACACTTTCCTAACTGATTTCCCATTGTCCACCCTCTGATGTTACCCAAAACTCTGCTGCCCATGTCCTAATGCACACCCAGTCCCGTTTACCCATCACGCCTGTACTCACTGACCTACATTGGTTCTGGGTTAAGCAACATATTGATTTTAAAATTCTTATCCTTGTTTTCAAATCTCTCCATGGCCTCACCCATCCCTGTCTCTGTAATCTCCTCCAGCCCTACAAACCTCAGATATATCTGCACGCCTGTGCATCACGATTTTAATCACTCAGACAGCGGGGCCCTGAGCTTCGGAATTCCCTCTCTAAACCTGTCTGCCTCTCCACCTCTCTTCTCTCCTTTAAGATGCTCTTTAAAATCTATCTCTCTGTCCTAATATCTCCTTATGTGGCTTGGTGTCAGATTTTGTTTGATAACAATCCTGTGATGCGCCTTGGGATGTTTTACTATGTTAAAGGTGCTATATAAATGCAAGTTGTCATAGAGCACTTCAAATGGAGAGGCTACTGCAGGATGGAGAAGATTCACAGATACAATGGCAAAATACTATGGATGCTGGAAATCTGAAATTAAAAACAGAAAATGCTGTAAAGTACTCAGCAGGTCTGGCAGCCTCGGTGAGGAGAGAAACACCTCTCCACAGACGTTGCCAGACCAGTTGAGTATTTTCTGTTTTTATTGTTGAAGATTCACAGGCGTTAGCACTAAAACCCAAGGTGCTTGGAGACAGATCGTGGAGCTATCATAGCACCACCTATTTGATAGAGGCCTGAATCATAGCCACTAGGGAATCCAGATTATAAACACTGACTTGAGATATCAATAGAAATGTCAACATAAAAGTTCACTCAAAAATCACAACAACAAGTATCTTGGACTTGGGGAAGGAAGGCTGTGCATATTTTTTTTAATACAAGTGAAAAATAGATAATGAACCGCACTGCAAATAGACAGGTTTCTCTGCGTCAACAGCATAATACTGTGGATGCTGGAAACTTGAAATAAAAACAGAAAATGCAGGAAACACAAAGCAAGTCTGGCAGCATCTGTGGAGAAAGAAATAGTTAGTGTTTCAGTTCTATGACCTTACATCAGAACTGAGAAAGATAATTGGTTTTGAACAAATGAAAGGGGGAGGATGGGAAGAACAACAAAAGGGAAGGTCTGTGATAGGGTAGAGGGCAGAACAGATTAAATGACAAAAGATTTCATGATACAGAGCCAAAGGGCGTGGTAATGAGACAAGTAAAGATACACAAGATGTGTTTGGATAAGTTGTGAATGGCAGGATAGCAGCACCCGAACACAAAGTAAAGGGATTAAGAAAAAAACAAGAGAAAAAAGCAAAACAACAATAAAAGAAAACAAAATGCAGAGGTTATGACCCAAAATTGTTGAACTCAATGTGAAGCCCAGAAGACTGTCAAGTGCTGAGCTTTATTTGAATACTGGAGGAGACCAAGGACAGAAAGGCCAGAGTGGAAGCAAGGTTGAGAATTGAAATGACAGGCAACAGGAAGCTCAGGGTCATGCTTGCGGACTGAACGGAGATGTTCTACAAGGCGGTCACCCAATCTGCGTTTGGTCTCCCCACATCATGAACAGTGCATACAGTATACTAAATTGAATGAGGTATAAGTAAATTGCTGTTTCACTTGGAACGAGTATTTGGGCACTTGGAAGTTGAGAAGGAAGGAGGTAAAAGGGCAGGTGTTGCATCACCTGCGCTTGCATGGAAAGTGGCGTAGGAAAGGGAGGGGGTGTTGGGGTTGGCTGAAGATTGGACTAGAGTGTTTTCGAGGGAACTAACCCTTCAGAATGCTGAAAGGGGAAGGGAGAGGAAGATGTGTTTGGTGTTGGCATCACACTGGAGCTGGCAGGAATGGTAGAGGAAGAGCCATTGAACACGAGGCTGGTGAAACATTTAAAGAAGCAATTCAAACGGTTCAACAAAAGTATATTGTTTAAAAACAAAAACTCGTCAAGAAAGACCCATCCATGGCTCACTCAGGAAGGACAATATTAGACTAAAGGAAGAGGCTTACAATGTTGCAAAAAAATAGTAGCAAGTCTGAGGATTGGGAGTGTTTTAGAAACCAGCAAAGGGCCACCAAAAAGTTGATAAAAAGGGGAAAAACAGAATGAGAATAAACTAGCCAGCAATATAAAAACAGATTATAAGAGCTTTTATAAGTACATAAAAAGGAAGAGAGTAGCTAAAGTTGGTCCCTTAAAGGCAGAGACAGGAGAAATCATCATGGGGAATGAGGAAAAGGCGAGGCATTGAACAAATATTTTGTGTCCGTCTTCACAGTAGGAGACACAAGTTTCATACCAGAAATAGGCAGTAACCGAGGGGCTAAAAAGAGTGAGGAAATTAAGGATATTGATATCAGCCAAGAAAAAGTATTGAAGAAACTTGAGGGACTAAAATCTGACAAGTCCCTGGGACCAGATGGCCTACATCCTAGGGTTCTAAAAGGGATAGCTGCAGAGTTAGTGGATGTGCTGGCTATGTTATTCCAGAATTCCTTAGATTCAGGGATGGTCCCATCAGATTGGAAGTTGGCAAATATTACGCTGCTTTTCAAGAAATGAGGTAGAGAGAAAACAGAGAACTACAGGCCAGTTAGCCTAACATCAGTCATTGGGAAGATGCTGGAAACTATTATTAAAGAAGTCTTAACATTGCACTTGGAAAAGCACAGTAATGATTAGAATAAGTCAGCATGGTTTTACTAAAGGGAGATCCTGTTTGACAAGTTTATTAGAGTTTTTTAAGGATGTAACTAATAGGGTAGATAAAGGGGAACCAGTAGATGTAGTATACCTGGATTTTGAAAAGGGTTTCGATAAGGTGCCACATAAAAGACTACTAGACAAGATAAGGGCTCATGATGTTGGGGGTAATATATTAGCATGGATAGAGTTTTGGTTAACAGACAGGAAGCAGAGAGTGGGCATAAAAAGGGCCTTTTCAAGTTGGCAGGCAGTGAATAGTGGGGTGCTGCAGAGATCAGTGCTGGGGCCTCAGCTATTTACTCTCTATATTAATGACTTGGATGAAGAGACAGAGAGTAATGTATCTACGTTTTCTGATGATACAAAGCTCGGTGGAAAGGTAAACTGCAGAGAGGATATAGAGAGGCTGCAAAGAGATATAGACAGGTTAATGAGTGGGCAACAAGATGGCAAATGGAGTATAATGTAGGGAAGTGTGAAGTTGTTCACATTGGTCGTAAAAATAGAAAAGCAGAATATTTTTTAAAAGGTGTGAAACTGGTAAGTGTTGATGTTCAGAGAGACTTGGGGGTACTCGTACAAGGAACAGACACACAAAGTTAACGTGCAGGTGCAGCAGGCTATTAGGAAGGCAAATGGCACGTTGGCCTTTATTGCAAGGGGATTGGAGTACAGGAATAAAGAAGTCTTACTAAAGGGCTTTGGTGAGACCGCACCTGGAATACTGTGTGCAGTTTTGTTCTCCACTTTTAAGAAAGGATACACATACACTGGAGGCAGTGCAGCAAAGATTTACTAAATTGGTCCCTGCGATGAGGGGATTGTCCTATGATGAGAGGCTGAGTAAATTGGTCCCTGAGATAAGGGGATTGTCCTATGATGAGAGGCTGAGTAAATTGGGCCTATATTCTCTGGAGTTTAGAAGAATGAGAGGCAATCTAATACAAGATTCTGAAAGGTCTGGATAGAGTAGAAACTGAGAGATTGTTCCCACTGGTCAGGGAATCTAGAACACGGGAGCACAGTCTCAGGATAAAGGGCCAGTCAGGACTGAGATGTGGAGAAATTACTACTCTCAAAGGGTTGTGAATCTTTGGAATTCTCTACCCCAGAAGGTTGTGGATACTCCATCGTTGAATACATTTAAGGCTGGGATAGATAGATTTTTGGTCTCGCGGGGAATTAAGGGATATGGGGAGCGGGCAGGAAAGTGGAATTGAAGCCATGATCGTATTGAATGGAGGAGCAGGCTCGATGGGCCATATGGTCTACTTCTGCTCCTATTTCTTGTGTACCTGTGGTGGGGTGGAAGGTGAGGACAAAGGGAACTCCATAATGGTTTTGGGAGGGAGGGAAAAGGGTGAGAGTAGAAGTGCATGAAATAGAATGGACACAGTTAAGGGCCTTGTCAACCACGGTGAGGGGGAATCCTCGGTTGAGGAGAAAGGATGACATATTGGAAGCGCTCATATGGAAGGTTGCATCGTCCGAACAGATGTGGCGGAGACGGAGAAACTGGGAGAATGGAAAAGAGTCCTTACAGGAAGCAGGGTATGAGAAAGTGTACTCAAGGTCGATATGGGAGTCTATGGGCTTACAGTGAATATTGGTTGATAGCCTATTTGCAGAAATGGAGACAGAGAAGTCAAGGAAGGAAAAGTCAGACGTGAAGGTGAGAGAAGGGTGGAAATTGGAAGCAAAGTCAATAAAATTTTCCAGTTCAGAATGAGAGCAGGAAGCGGCACCAATACAGTCATCTATGTACCAGAAGAATAGGTGAGGGAGAGGCCCGAGTAGGACTGGAACAAGGAATGTTCCACATATCCCACAAAAAGGCAGGCATGGCTAGGACCCACAGCAACACCTTTTATTTGGAGGAAGTGAATGGACTTGAAGGAAGTTGTTCATTGTGAGAACAAGTTTCAGCCAGGTAGAGGAGGGCGGTGGTGGATGGAAACTGGTTGGGTCACTATTCAAGGAAGAAGCAGAGAGCCCTACGACCGTTCAGGTGGGGGATAGAGATGTAGAGGGATTGGATGTCCATGCTAAAAGAAGATGGTTAGAGCCAGGAAACTGGAAGTGATGTAGGACAGTGGAAAAGCCCGGATGTAGGTAGGAAGATACTGGAAAAGGGGAGAAAAAATATGAGTTGAAATAGTAAGAAAGCAGTTCAGTGGGGCAGGAACAGGCTGAAACAATGGGTCTACCAGGGCAGTCCTGTTTGTGGATTTTGGGAAGGAGGTAGAAGCAGGCCCAATGGGGTTGGGGGACTATGAAGTTGGAGGCAGTGGAGAGAAGATCCCCAGTGGTGATGAGGTCAGTGACAGTCTTTGATGTTTGGTGGTGGAGTAATGGTCCGGGGAGGTAGCAGGAAGTGTCAGAGAGTTGGTGTTCGTCCTCTGCTAGATAGAGGTCGATACGCCAGATAACAACAGCATCACCCTTGTCAGCAGGTTTGATGATGATGTTCAGGTTGGATCTGAGAGGAGGAGTGCTCCATGTTCAGAGGGAGATAGGTTACTGCGAGGGAGCTGAGAAATTGAGACGGCCAATGTCATGCCAGCAGTTCTCAATGAAAAGATCACGAGAGTGTAAAAGGCCAAAGGGAGGGGTTCAGGTGGAGGGAGAATACCAGAGGTGGGTTAAAGGGTCTGTACAATGGGGGGGGCAGGGGGGGTGGTGCGGGAAAAGACTCCTGGCCAAAGATGTGCGTGCGGAGGCAAAGGCGATAGAAGAGCTCAGTGTCATGCTGAGCTCAAAATTCATTGAAGAGGGGGTGTAATGGGATGAAGCAGAGGCCTTTGATGAGGACAGATAGTAGTCAATTTCATGGTAGATAATTTTTTTGATTTTATTTTCTTCCTTCATCAGTTTCCTGCCACTCCCTCCTCGGGACGTTGCCTCCTTGCCCAGGCATATATGCTTCCATGGAGAATAAATGCTACAAATACACAGATCAGTCAATACCTGTTAAGAAAAAGTGCAGGATACAACAGTTCAGTGTGTGTCCTTCATCAGAATGATTATAAATTCTCACAAAAGGTGCAAACAAAAAAAGTCACTACCCAGGCTGCCTATGTGTGACTCCAATCCCACATTTATAAGGTTGATCTCAATAGCCTCAGGGCAACTAGGAATGGGCAATAATGCCTTACACATCACAGGAACAGGTTCATAAAAACAGCCTTCCATTTATATAGCTGACTAACCAGTTAATATGCTTTTGGGTGTTGGACGAATGATGAGCAGGATCTAGATCATTCTGTTCTCCAACTAACACCACAGGATCTTTAACAGGAAAGCACTGGTTTAATTTGAAGGATGGGATCTACACCATTGCAGCTTTCCCTCAGTACTGCATTGCAGTACGAGCATAGATAATGGGCTCAAGTTCTCTTGATTTTTCCTCTGCAGTACATCCCCTAATTTGTCCCTGTGGAACATGCCAACTGCAACTTATCTAAACTCTCACTGCATTTCAGAGATGGACTTTGAAGCTGAGCTGAGCACCAGGAATACGTATCCTCCTTTTGAGTGACAGATTAAAGCAAATATTATCTTTGATTCAGTCATCAAGCCCAAGTGTGTAGGATTTAAATTTTTGATCGTGAAGTCATTTTAAAGGAGGAGCTACTTTTTTATAGCTTCATGAATGTACATGAATTCACATACAGGTTTAGCAAAATCTTTATTAGACTCCCTATCTTGCTAAAGGAATTGTGCAAATGTTTCACCAACTCTTTGAGAAATAAGAGTATCTGTGCTAATCAAGGATCTTGCTAGGATGGGCTTTAATATATATTTTTAAAAATCCTAGTGAGTTTAGGCATGGAACAAGTGCAGAAACATGAATGGGCAGTGACATGCTGTATGCAATGATTTCACACAGACTGATATCGCAAAGGAATTCTCGTGAAGAATGATTTTTTCATCGAAAGCGCATTACATATATGTAAATCAGCCACAAAGGACCGATCCTCGATCAATTATTTCACATTCAAAACAGCGCGGAACCTAGGAACGTAAAGAAAATGAAGTTGGATATTAGCCTCAGGCCCAGATCAGTCCTTAAAAATATTGAAAATGTGGAGTAACAAAGCCTTTCATTAATTCAAGGCTACAGTGATTCACTCACCACACGGGCATAATATATCTCTCAGAACGCTGGGGCACCCTCACCTTATCGAGTTCATTTGATAACTTCTTGTTGTCTTCGCTCAGCATGATTCTCTCCCGCTCATACTTTTGCTTAAATTCGCCCTCAAACTCTTCCCTTTCGTTTTGGCTGTATTAAAAAAAAAGTACTTATTTCAAATATACAAAGTCAATAAATTGGTTCATTTCTAACCAAGTTCCATCATATACTTTATATTGGAAATATCATTTTGTCAAGAGTGCCTGCTTGGCACAAGTTCGCTGTTAATTCCAGAATGAGAATTTGTTTACAATATAATATGCACTGCTAGGGTAGATCAAAAGGAACAAGGAAAGAAGTTAAGTAGTTGAACATTTATAAGAACTTGATTCCCCCATCACCAAGGTTCAGTTGTCTAATAATTGCTGCAGACTCAACATTCTCATGTGTTTGTGCTGATGGGCAGTCACAACAATTTGTGAAATCCCATCAATCAATCCCGGTTAGTCACACATGCAATCCAAAAGTTCACACTGCTCCCATTCCGTCCAGTTGTGTATAATTCCTGATACAGGGTCTTTAATTGCAATTCAGGAGCAACGATTCCTAGTTAATGATGCTTCCTATTCTTGTTTTGATGAACCCATATAATCTGGAATGGACTGCCTGAAAGGTTGCTGGAATCAAGATTCAACAGTAACTTTCAAAAGGGAAAGATACATAGTTAGAAATAAAGAACGATACAGCACAAAGGAGGCCAGGTCATTCATATATATTAAAAAGCTGTGGTCCTAAAACCAACCCTGGGGGGGGGGTGGGGGGGAGGGATATACTTCACACTGCCATTCACAATAACAGCAGCAACAACCTACATTCATATAGTGGCTTTAACAGAGTAAAACATCCTAAGGTACTTCACGTGAACATTATCAAACAAAATGTGACACTGTGCCACTTAAGGAGATATTAGAGATGTCCAAAACCTTGGCTAAAGGGCTTAGTTTGAAGGAGCGTCTTAAAGGAGAGCGGTAGAGGGGTGGAGGTTTAGGGAGTGGAGTGATTAAAGTCGGGGATGTGCAAGAGGCCAGAACTGACGGAAAGCAGAGATCTAAGAGGGTTGTAGGGCTGGAGGAGGTTACAGAGATAGGGAGGGACATGGTCATAGACAGATTTGAAAACATTGCCAAGAATCTTTGAACTGAGGTGTTGCTGGACCAGAAGTTAGTGTAGTTCAGTGAGCACAAGGGTAATGGGTGAATGGGAGTCAGTGCAAGTTTGGATATGGCAGCAGAGTTTGGGATGAACTCAAGTTTATGAAGGACAGAAGATGGGAGGCCAGCCAGGACAGCACTGGAATAGTCAAATCTAAGTGTACAAATATGGAGGTAACAATGGTATGAACGAGTGTTTCAGCAGCAGATGAGCTGAGGCAGGGTGGACAGGAGACAGGCGACATTAGAGGTGGAGGTTAGAGGTCTTGGTGATTGAGCAGATATGTACTTGGAAGATCATCTTGGGGCCAAATACAACACCAAGTTTTTCCAAGTGCCAATTAATTTTGTCTCAGATTTATGTCTCTAAAAGGTTCCCCCGCCAACCACGTCAGGCTGACTGGCCTACCGTTGCCAGGTTTATCCCTCTCCCTATTTTTGAATGGGGTGTAAACATTTGTAATCATCGAGTCCTTTGCCGCCACTCCCATATCTAAGGAGGTTTGGAAATTATGGACAGAGCTTCCACTCTTATGTCCCTCAGTAACCTAGAATGCATCCTATCCAGGCTGGTGACACTTCTACTTTGAGTGCAGCTGATTTTAAGTACCTCCTATTTACCTACTTTATCCTATCCAATTTCTCTACTACCTCCTTTACGATGACATTAGCAGCATTCTCTTCTTTAGCAAAGACAGATGCAAAGTACTCATGCTCGCTGCCTTCACAAGATTTCTTTTTTGGTCCATAATCGGCCTCATTGGAAACAAAAAGATTTACTGGGCAATGAGAGAAGAGAAGGGGAGGGGAGGGGGACTAATTGAATAGCTCTTTCAAATAACTGGCACAGGCACAAAGGGCCAAACAGCCTCTTCCTGTGCTGTACCTCTGTATTACAATGGATTGAGTACCATACAGTACATTCTGATTATAGTGATCTATTTCCCCAGCAGCCCAAATCATCACCATAACCGACTACCTAGAATTTTAGAATGTTACAGCACAGAAAGAGGCCATTCGGCCCGTCATGCCCACGCTGGCTCTCTGCCAGAGCAAATCAGCTAGTCCCACTCCATAGTCTTTTCCCCGTAGCCCTGCAAGTCTTTTCTCCAGATAACTATCCAATTCCCTTTTGAAAGCCACACTCTCAGGTGGTGCATTCCAGATCCTCACCACTCGCTGCATTAAAAAAAGTTTTTCCTCATGTTGCCACTGGTTCTTTTGACCTTCACCTTATACCAGTGTCCTCTGGTTCTTGACCCTTCCACCAATGGGAACAGTTTCTCTCCAGCTACTCTGTCTAGACTCCTCATGATTTTGAACACCTTTATCAAATCTCCTCTCAACTTTTTCTTCTCTGAGGAGAACAACCCCAGCTTCTCCAATCTATCCATGTAGCTTGTCCTTCATCTCTGGAGCCAGTCACATAAATCTTTTCTGCACTCTCTCTTAAAGCTTTCACATCCTCCCTGAAGTGCAGTGTCCAGAATTGGACACAAAAATCCAGCTGAAGCCGAACCAGCGTTTTATAAAAGTTCATCGTCACTTCCTTGCTTTTGTACTCTATGCCTCATTTTATAAAATATGATCCCATATGCCTTATTAACTGCTTTCTCAACGTGCCCTGCCACTTTTAACATTTTGTGCGCATATACTCTCTGTTCCTGCACCCCATTTAGAATTGTTAAAACAATATTTTATATTGCCTTTCTTTGCTCTTCCTACCAAAATGTATCACTTCATACATTTCTGCATGAAATTTCTATATGTCCAGGCTACTCCACCAGCCTATCTATGTCCCCTTGAAGTCTATCAATATCCTTCTCACAGTTCCCAATACTTCCAAGTTTTGTGCCATCTACAAACGTTGAAATTGTGCCCTGCACACCCAAGTCAAGGTCATTAATATAGATCAAAAAAAGCAGTGGTCTGATTACCAGTCCCGGGAGAACCCCACTGTATACCTTCCTTCAGTCCAAAAAACAACCGTTCACCAGTACTCTGTTTCCTGTCACTCAACCAACTTTGTATCCATGCTGCCACTGTCCCTTTTATTCCATGAGCTTCAACTCTGCGATAACTAATTCCTCCTGCACAGTGCACTGATGGGCATTCTAAACAGCTGAATAAATTAATAAATCTACTTATTAATAGTATTTTAACAGACATTTTTTTTAACTGATTATATAAATTTAGTCCCAAATGAGTTCTCTAAGCAGAACACTGCGTAATGTTAACCAGCACTTCAAACAGCTGAGCAGTGGCTGAGGGGAGAGAGCAAGCAGCTAATTTATTGGCTGTTTACAACATCAGTCATCATTGAACAGCCCCCTGGGCATCATAGGAACCCAGGACAAACTGATCAGACTTTATCCCTCAACCATCATCATTAAAACTGATTACCTGGTCATTAGCTCATTGCTGCTTGCAGGACCTTGCTGTGCACAAATTGGCTGTTATGTTTCCTACATTACAATAGTGAAAACATTTCAACACTACTTCATTGGCAGTGAAGCGCTTTGTGACATTCTGATGTAGGGAAAAGCAGTATATAAATGCTGGTCTGTCTTTGAAACCAATGGAAAATCTGCTTGTTTTATACCAATTAGTTTTGGCAGCGGGTATTTGAGGGTTATGTGTGCACAATAACGACAAGCTGATTCTAGTGCACCTTCCATTTTAAAAAAGGGCAATGCTTTCCAGGTGTTGATGTTGCTCAGTGCTTCAGTGCACTGCAATCAGAGTGCTGGAAAATGAGTCCACTGTTTCCATTTCCAAAAACAGAGACTTCTCAATCTCAAAATACTTGGCAAAGATGCAGAGTAAAAGCGGAGTGTTTCTCCCAGATGGAAGGAGTGTCAACACAAGCCACTTGCCCCAAACCTCCGTGACCTGTTTGAAAGTATCTGTGCACCTAGTCAGGGAATGGTACCATTCCTACATTACAAACATGACTACTTCAAAAGTACTTATTTGGCGGTACAACCCTTTGAGATATTAGCGTTCCTCCAATTCTGGCCTCTTATCTATCCCTAATTTTAATCACTCCATCATTGGTGGCCATGCCTTCAGTTGCCATCGCCCAAAGCTCTGGAATTCTCTCCCTAAACAATTCTGCCTTTCTACCTCTCCTCTTTTAAGATGTTCCTTAAAACCTACCCTTTGACCAAGTTTCTTGCCATCTCTCCTAATCTCCTTATGTGGTTAGTGTCAAATTTCATTTGATAATGCTCCTGTACCTTGGGAGGTTTTACTATGGTAAAGGCACTATATAAATACAAGTTGCTGTTGTTGACGTAGGTAGTGAATGTTTAATACAAAATACACTATGAACTAAGAACAAGCCCTAGTAGGTAGCAGTGTCTCTGCTCCATGACTTAGAAATCTCAAGGAGCAAGAGTTTTCAGCAGTACTGCCACCCTATCTTGAATATCAGCGCATCACCCACAGTGCACTATACAAACGTGGATGAAATGATTTATGAAGCCACTGTTAACTTACAACTTTGGAGTTTCACATTGAGGAGCTGTGTTTAATAGGAGAAGAATGTGACTTATAAATCATAGCTAGGCACATCAGAATGCATGTTTAAACACATCCTGCCATAAAATGCAGTGTCGCCACTTGGATTCTTGACTAAGAATGAACAGTGTCATTGAAGCAACATTTTTTATTACTGTGTAAAGCCTTATATTAACAACTCATCACCAATAGGATGATGTAAATTATTCTGAATGGTGCACAGATACAATTCCAATCAGAACCAGAAGAAACATTTAAAATGTCTCAAAACTGAAGAATAACAAAGAATAAAATACGCTTGAATTTAATAAATTCAGCACTCAGTTGAATGAAAAGATGCAACGAGAGATGATTTAGTGGCCATTGGGAGCACACTGCGAGGCCTGAATTGTGTGCTCACTGGACACTCAAGGCCAGCTTAAGTATAATTTCAACATGCTCCCTGTATCACATGGGACTCTTGCAGGGAAAGCGACTGAAGAAGAGATTTGCAAAATGTAAATGGGCCACAGCTCAAACCTAAAGGGATGTTGTCACTAGGGCAAGTGGCTGTACACATGTGGCATGTGGGAAGTCATGGACACACCATGTGTCCTAGTCAAACATATCTGCATGAAGTGTTACCGGCTGCACAAGCTGAGCTCCGGGTTTCAGAACTTAAGCAGCGGCTAGTGCCACTGGCAGTGCGAGGCAGAGAACTACGTGGATAGCATATTTAGGGAGGTGGTCACACTGCATTTTAGGAGCATGCAGGCAGATAAGGAATGGGTGATCGCCAGGCAGTCTAAGAGAACTAGGCAGGTAGTGCAGGAGTCCCCTAAGATGATCTCACTCGCTAATCAGTTTTCTATTTCGGATACTGGTGAAGGTGAAGGTTCATTAGAGGAGTACAATCAGAGCCAATTTTATGGCACCACAGGTGGCTCAGCTTCACAGGAGGGGAGGAAGAAGAGTATAAGAGCAGTAGTAATAAGGGATTTGTTAGTTCGGGGAACAGACAGATGTTTCTGTGGCCGCTGACGTGATTCCAGGATGGTGTGTTGCCTCCCGGTTCTTTTTTATTCATTCATGAGATGTGGGCGTCGCTGGCCAGGCCAGCATTTGTCGCCCATCCCTAATTGCCCTTGAGAAGGTGGTGGTGAGCTGCCTTCTTGAACCGCTGCAGTCCATGTGAGGTAGGTACACCCACAGTGCTGTTAGGAAGGGAGTTCCAGGATTTTGACCCAGCGACAGTGAAGGAATGGCGATATAGTTCCAAGTCAGGATGGTGTGTGATTTGCAGGGGAACTTGCAGGTGGTGGTGTTCCCATGCATTTGCTGCCCTTGTCCTTCTAGTTGGTAAAGATCGCGGGTTTGGAAGGTGTTGTCTAAGGAGTCTTGGTGTGTTGCTGCAGTGCATCTTGTAGATGGTACACACTGCTGCCACTGTGCGTCGGTGGTGGAGGGAGTGAATATTTGTGGATGGGGTGCCAATCAAGCGGGCTGCTTTGTCCTGGATGGTGTCGAGCTTCTTGAGTGTTGTTGGAGCTGCACCCATCCAGGCAAGTAGAGAGTATTCCATCACACTCCTGACTTGTGACTTATCGATGGTGGACCGGCTTTGGGGAGTCAGAAGGGGAGTTACTCGCCGCAGGATTCCTAGCCTCTGACCTGCTCTTGTAGCCACGGTACTTATATGGCTACTCCAATTCAGTTTCTGGTCAATGGTAGCCCCTAGGATGTTGATAGTGGGGGATTCAGCGATGGTAAAGCCATTGAATGTCAAGGGGAGATGGTTAGATTCACTCTTGTTGGAGATGGTCATTGCCTGGCACTTGTGTGGCGCAAATGTCAAGGTTAAGGATGTCATGGAGAGGCTACAGGGCATTCTTCCAGGGGAGGGTGAACAGCCAGAGGTCATGGTCTACCTTGGTACCAATGACATAGGTAAGAAGCGGGAGGGAATGAGGGCCTGAAAGCAGATTTTAGGGAGCTAGGAAGGAGATTAAAAAGCAGGACCTCAAAAGCAGTAATCTCGGGATTACTCCCAGTCCCATGTGCGAGTGAACATAGGAATAGGAGAACTGAGCGATTGAACACATAGCTGGAGACCTGTTGTAGGAGAGAGGGCATCAGATTTCTGAGGCACAGGGACCTGTACAAGAGGAACGGGTTGCATCTTAGCAGGACTGGGACTAATATCCTCGCAGGGAGATTTGCTAGTGCTGTTCAGGAGGGTTTAAACTAGATTGGCAGGGCAATGGGAACCTGAGAGGGAACTCAGGTTGGAGGGAAGCAAAACTGGTAATTTGTCAGCGGTGTGGGAACCAGGAGCAAATATTAAAGAGGAATATCAAAGTGCAAAGAATACTGGGGAAGACAGACAGCACTGGATTAGGGAACAGTAAGTCATTAGGTGGGGTCAGAGTAAGAGAGAAAGTAATAAAGTCTAAATTAGGGTTAATGTGCAAATATGTGAATGCACGGAATGTGGTTACTAAGATTGGTAAGGTACAGGTGCAGATTGCCATGTGGAAATATGATGTTGTGGCTATAACAGAGATCTGGCTCAAAGAATGGCAGGACTGGGTGTTAAATATTCTTGGATACAAGGTGTTCAGGAAAGATAGGAAAAGGAAAAAAGGGGAGGGGTGGCGGTATTGATTAAGGAGAGCATTGCAGTGCTGGACAAAAAAGGATGTCCCAAAGGGGCCGAGGACAAAGTCAATTTGGCTACAGCTAAGGAAGAAAAAAGGTGCAGTTACATTGCTCGGTGTTGTCTATAGGCCACCAACTAGTGGGAAGGACGTGGAGGAACAAATTTGCAAGGAAATTAATGGGAGGTGCAAAAATTATAGGGTGGTTATAATGGGGGATTTTAATTATCCAAACATAGACTGGGATAGTAGACTGGGAGTAAAGGGCAGTGAGGGGGAATAGTTCCTAGAGTGTGTTCATTCAAATTTTCTACAACAGTATATTTCTAGTCCAATGAAAAGGGAGGCACTGCTAGACCTGGTCCTTGGGAATGAGGTGGGTCAAGTGGATCAAGTATCCATAGGAGAGCATTTAGGGGACAGTGATCATTGTATCATAATGGGCGGCACAGTGGCACAGTGGTTAGCACCGCAGCCTCACAGCTCCAGGGACCCAGGTTCAATTCTGGGTACTGCCTGTGTGGAGTTTGCAAGTTCTCCCTGTGACCGCGTGGGTTTTCACCGGATGCTCCGGTTTCCTCCCACCGCCAAAGACTTGCAGGTGATAGGTAAATTGGCCATTGTAAATTGCCCCTAGTGTAGGTAGGTGGTAGGGAATATGGGATTACTGTAGGGTTAGTATAAATGGGTGGTTCTTGGTCGGCACTGACTCGGTAGGCCGAAGGGCCTGTTTCAATGCTGTATCTCTAAATAAAATAAAATAAAATAAAATAAGGTTTAGGCTTACTATGGAAAAGGACAAGGAACAATCCAAAGTAAGAATAATTAACTGGCCGAAAGCCAACTTCAATGGGGTAAGAATGGAGTTGGGCTGAATAAATTGGAGTCAAAGGTTGGCAGGAAAAACAGTAGCTGAACAATGGGCCACCTTCAAAGAAGAAATAGTCCAGGCACAGTCAAGGTATATTCCCTCGAAGGGAAAAGGTAGGGCAAAGCTCCCTGGATGACAACAGAGGTAGAGATTACGATAAAGAAGAAAAAGTGTGCTTATGACAGATGCCAAGTAGAAAATACTATTGAGAACCAGGCTGAATATAGAAGGTCCAGAGGGGAAGTGAAAAAGCAAATAAGAGGGGCAAAGAGACAGCATGAAAAGAGACTGGCAACTAGCATTAAAGGAAATCCCAAAGTTTTCTATAGGCATATAAACAGTAAAAAAGTGGTAAAAGCAGGAATGGGGCCGATTAGGGACCATAAAGGGGATTTACACACGGAGGCAGAGGGCATAGCTGAGGTATTAAATGAATACTTTGCAACTGCCTGAACCAAGGAACAGGATGCAATCCAGGCAATGGTAAAAGAGGAGGTAATTCAGACACTAGAAGGGTTTAAAATTGATAAAGAGGACGTATTAGATGGGCTGTCTGTACTTAAAGTGGATAAAGCACCAGAGCCAGATGAGATGCATCCAAGGATACTGAGGGAAGTGAAGGTGGAAATCGCAGAGGCACTGGCCATAATTTTTCAGTCTTCCTTAGATTTGGGGGTGGTGCCAGAGGACTGGAGAATTGCAAATGTTACACCCTTGTTCAAAAAAGGGTGTAAAGATAAACCCAGCAACTACAGGCCAGTCAGTTTAACTTCGGTGGTAGAGAAATGTCTAGTAAAAATAATTTGGGACAAAATTAATAGTCACATGGACAAACGCGCGTTAATTAAGGAAAGCCAGCATGGCTTTCTTAAGGGAAAATCATGTTTAACTGACTTGCTGGAGTTTTTGAGGAGGTAACAGAGAGGGTTGATGAAGACAATGCTGTTGATGTGGTGTACATGGACTTTCAAAAGGCATTTGATACAGACTTGTGAGCAAACCTGTAGCTCATGGAATAAAAGGGACAGTAGCGACATGCATACAAAATTGGCTGAGTGACAGGAAACAAAGAGTAGTGGTTAATGCATGTTTTTTGGGCTGGAGGAAGGTTTATAGTGGAGTTCCCCAGGGTGGCAGGACAGGTTGAGAGCACAGTTAATAAAGCATGCAGTATCCTGGGCTTCTTTTTAAATTTGTATCATAGGATATGGGCATCACTGGCCAGGCCAGCATTTATTGCCCATCCGTAATTGCCCATGAGAAGGGAAACCAATAATTTATTAATAGGGGCATAGAGTACAAGAGCAAGGAAGTTATGTTGAACTTGTATAAGACACTAGTTCAGCCTCCGCTGGAGTATTGCTTCCAGTTCTGGGCGCTGCACTTGGGGAAAGATATGAGGGCATTGGAGACAGTACAGAAAAGATTCACGAGAATGGTTTCAGGGATGAGGAATTTCAGTTCAGGCATGATAGGCCGAACGGACTCCTTCGGTGCTTTTGTCATTCTTCCTTTTCATATAACAGCCTTTTTGAATGCTTCAATTGAACCTGCCTCCACCACGTTCTCAGGCAGTGCATTCCAGACCTTAACCACTCGCTTCGTGAAAAAGTTTTTCCTGATGTCACTTTTTGCTCCTGTTATCAAATACTTTAAATCTGTGACCTCTCGTTCTTGATCCTTTCACGAGTAGGAACAGTTTCTCTTTATCTATTCTGTCCAGACCCCTCATGATTTTGAATCCCTCTATCAAATCACCTCCCAGCCTTCTCTTTTCCAAAGAAAACAGTCCTAACTTCCCCAATCTATCTTCATAATTCTATCATTCACAATCATCTGCAAACTTTTAAATTATGCCCTGTACACCAAGGTCTAGGTCATTAATAAAGATCAGGAAAAGCAAGGGTTCCAACACTGATCCCTGGGGAACTCCACTACAAACCTTCCTCCAGCCCGAAAAACATCCATTAACCACTACTCTTTGTTTCCTGTCACTCAGCCAATTACGTATCCATGTTGCTACTGTCCCTTTTATTCCATGAGCTACAAGTTTGCTCACAAGTCCGTTGTGTGGCACTGTATCAAATGCCTTTTGAAAGTCCATGTACCCCAAATCAACCATCTCTGTTACCTCCTCGAAAAACTCCAGCAAGTTAGTTAACCATGATTTTCCCTTAAGAAATCCATGCTGGCTTTCCTTAATTAACTCGCGTTTGTCCATGTGACTACTGATTTTGTCCCAAATTATTTTTTCTAGACGTTTTCCCACCACCGAAGTTAAACTTACTGGCCTGTAGTTGCTGGGCTTATCTTTACACCTTTTTTTGAACAAGGGTGTAACGTTTGCAATTCTCCAGTCCTCTGGCACCACCCCCGAGTCTAAGGAAGACTGAAAAATTATGGCCAGTGCCTCTGTAATTTCCACCCTCATTTCCCTCAGTATCCTTGGATGCATCTCATCCAGCTCTGGTGTTTTATCCACTTTAAGTACAGACAGCCTTTCTAATACTTCTTCGTCATCAATTCTAAACCCCTCTTGTGTCTGACGTACCTCTTCTTTCACCATTGCCTGGGTTGCATCCTGTTCCTTGGAAAAGACAGATGCAAAGTATTCATTTAATATCTCAGCTATGCCCTCTGCCTCCATGTATAAATCCCCTTTATGGTCCCTAATCGGCCCCACTCCTGCTTTTACCACCTTTTATTATTTATATGCCTATAGAAAACTTTGGGATTTCCTTTAATGCTAGCTGCCAGTCTCTTTTCATGTTCTCTCTTTGCTCCTCTTGTTTATTTTTTCACTTGCCCGCTGGACCTTCTATATTCAGTCTGGTTCTCAATAGTATTTTCTACCTGGCAGATGGAATATAATGTGGAGAAATGTCAAATTAGCCACTTTGGTAGGAACCATAGAAAAGCACAACATTTTTTTAAATGGTGAGACTGGGAAATGAGGATCGGAGGAATTTGGGTGTGCTTTTCCACGAATTACAGAAAATTAACAGGCGGATAAGACAAGCAATTCGGAAAGCAAATGGTATGTTAGCCGTTGTTACAAAGGGATTGGAGTATAAAAGTAAAGAAGTCTTACTACACTTGTATAGGGCCTTGGTGAGACAACACCTGGAGTGCTGAGTGCAGTTTTTTTCTCCACACCTAAGGAAAGATACACTCCTTCCACACCTAAGAAGGGAGGGTAATGAAGGTTCACCGGTCTGATTCCTGGAATGAGGGGATTGTGCTGTGAGGAGACTTTGAGTACACTAGGCCTATATTCCCTAGAGTTCAAATGAGAAGTAACCTCATTGAAACATATTCTTAAGGGGCTTGACAGGGTAGATGCTGGGAGCATGTTTCCCCTGCCTGGGGTCTAGAAGTAGAGAGTCAAAGAATAAAGGGTCAGCCATTTAGGACTGAGCTGAGGAGAAATTTCTTCACTCGAAGGGCTGTGAACCTTTGAAATTCTTCACCCAGAGAAGTATGAATTTTTAGTCATTGAGTACATTCAAGTCAGAGGTCGATAAATTTTTGGATACTAAGGAATCAAGGGATATGGGGATTGTGTAGGAAGGTGTAACTGAGGTAGAAGATCAGCCATGATCTTACTGAACAGCAGAGCAGGCTCGAGGGGCCGAATGGCTCACTCCTGCTTCCATTTCTTATGCCCTTAGTAGACGTGGGATACCATCATCAAGTCTGTGCAAGCTTGTGGCAAAAGTTTCCTAACCGATGAGAGATGCAAGACGGATACACACATTACCAGATGTCTAAATTGGTGCATCTTTTAAAATCCCTGCCTATAGCTTTAAAAGCAGCATTAAAGAGAAAAAGTGGAATTTATATCTCACAGTATTACATCCTCAAGATATCCCAAATTGCTTTACATCAATTTAAATGTGGACAGACACAGCAGTCTATTTATGCTCAGGAAGATTTCGCAAACAGCAAGTGTGATAGATGACTAGTGAATCTGTTCTTTTTGGTGTTGTTCATTGAGGAATGAATGTTGGCCAGGACACCAGGAGAACTCCCTGCTCATCTTCTAATAGTTCATGAGATCCACTGAACAAATAGCAGACTGAGGGCTTAATGCCTCATCTGAAGAATATTGTTTTTATTATGTAACATTGAAATCATGATCTAATTATCAGAATATTTTACTTATTTCCCTCCATTAACTTCGAAGTACTCCATTAGTTGTGAAACATTTGGCACAGCCGAAGGACCCAGCAGGTACAGCACTTCCAATCTAAGCAACACCCATTAACCCTCATTTTCCACTTCCCATTTGTCTACTTTTCATCCATGATGTTACACCTCCCTTTAAAGAACACACCCAAGTATTTGTGGCAAGTCATTTTTGAGGAGGCATATCAAAGTTTGACCAGGCTACTGTGGCTATGGTTGTCTTCAGCGAGATTAAATGAGTTGGGTATTATCCATGACATTGACAAACTGTACAGAATCAACTGGAGGGAATGGTCCCAAACGGCCTTTCCTCTTTCTGTAATTTTTGCTTTTATACTTAATCTTTACATGAGGTAGTGAGTTTATCAGTACAAGGACAGGTCAAGCATAAGGTGAAAGGTAGCATTCCATCTCTGAGGAAAACACCGATGAACTATCTCAATCTCTCTCCTTTCCACCCTCCACCAGCCCCGCGTCCCACCCCCTCCCCCAATCTCTGAAAATAATGGCTTTCACATCATAACTTACTATGTAATTACATTTCAAAAGAAAGTACTTCAATTGGCCATGAATTACTTTGGGATGTTCTGAGGATATGAAAGGCGCTACATAATTAAACATTTTTTCTTCCTGTGCTCATTCCGAAGCATATTCAGCAGCGATCAAGTAAACTTCCTCAATAACATAAAAGCAAAATACTGCAGATGCTGGAAATCTGACATAAAAACTGAAAGTGCTGGAAATACTCAGCAGGTCAGGCAGCATCTGTGGAGAGAAAAGCAGAGTTAATGTTTCAGATCAGTGACCTTTCATCAGAACTGGCAAAGGTTAGAAAAGAATCAGGTTTTAAGCAAGGTGGTTGGTTGGTGTGGAAGAGAACAAAAGGGAAAGTGTGTGATAGGGCAGAAGGCAGGAGAGATTAAATAACAAAACTGTCCTGGGACAAAGGCAAAGAGTGTGTTAATGCTTGTGGTGAAAAACAAAGCATTAGTCCAGAGAGAATGTTAATAGCAGAATAATGAGCTCAATGAGTAAACTTCCTCAGCTGATTCAGAAGCCAGGCTCTTACATTTCTGCAGCTTTTCAATCTGCGAGCAAGTGAAGTGAACCTTGCATCCTTACCTTTCTCTTCTGGTTTTTTCCAACTTGTCTTTAAGAATCATTATTTCTTTCTTCAGGGCGAGATGCTGTCCCTCTGCATCACGCAGTTCCTTCTTCAAGTTCTTAATCTCAGTCATGTGCAAGGCTTCCCGTTTGGCCAGCTCCTCTTCGTAGAACAGACTCTTTTTCTCCACGTCAGCTTTGAGCTTTGCCACTTCCTGCTGATGCTCTGTACTGCTCACACCTGGGGAACGTCCAACTTGCTTTTTCTGTTAACAAAAAACATTTGGAGACGTAGTAATACAATTGGTTACTTTTTGATACTGCCCAATGTTAAAAAACTTTAAAATCCTCTATTCCATTCACAACCAACCTTAGGTTCACCACTTCAATTTATGAGTTTTATTACTTTTAGCCAAGAGACAGACCAAAATCTCCTGCAACCAATTCAGATGTAGAAGCTGGCAAGTTTTATTTCCCAGTATTTAGAATAACTTGTCCAGTATTGCTACCAAGAGTTGGCAATAGCTACTTGAATCTATAAAACCATTAAAATTACTTAAACTGCTCATTTAACACTCCCAGTGCAGTGCTGCACTATTGAAGGTGTCATCTTTTAATGAGATGTTCAACCGAGGCCCCTGTCTGCCCTCTCAGGTAGACACAAAAGATTCCATGACATTATTTGAAGAAGAGCAGGAGAGAGTTCTTCCAGTGACCTGATCAACATTTACCTTTGAACCAATAACACTAAAAACAGATGATCTGGACATTTGCTCAGTGCTATTTGTGGTTTCTTGCTGTAAACAAACTGGCTGCCATATTTGCCCATGTAACTGATCATACAGAAAAAGGTAATTCATTGGCTGTGAAGCACACTGAGATACCCTCAACATAGGAACAAGAGTAGGACTATCAGCCTTCAGAGCTTGTTCCGCCATTTAATGAGTTCATGGCTAAGTACCTCAACACCATTTACTGACCGTTGCTCCACATAGGATATGAAAGATGCTACATAAATAAAGTTCTTCCTACATTCATTAAGCCATGAATGTTTTAGTACCTGCCTTTCATATAGCATCTGCAACATCTCTCAAACATGCTTCATGTTGAATTAGTTTTGAAGTACAGTCACCGTTAAATTGGCGAATGCTACAATATCCCACAAACAATGGGATAACTTGTTGGTGATTTGTTGAAGGCCGAATGTTAATCAGAATCCCAGAATCTGCTGCTCTCCTCCCAACAGTCTCATGCAATCTTTTAAATCCACTTGAATTGTTGGCAGGACCTTGATTTAACATCTTATTTGAATGAACACACATCTAACAGTGCAACACTCTATCAATACAGCAGAATAGTGTCAGCCTAAGTCAAGTCTGGAATGGGACTTGAACTCATAACCTTCTGACTCAGATGCGAGTGCTGTCAAATGAATCAAGCTGATACTTATACAAATCCCTTCTAGCAAGCACCCTATTGGTCTCTGGTTGGGGATAATGGACCCTATATTTCCGGTTTTACCAAATGACAGGAAACTAGAGAAAAACGAAAACTATTAAAACATTTACATTTTTCGATTAGGGGATTAGTTTCCAAATGAGGGCTGCAAAGCCCTAGTGGTCTTGCAGTAGAAGCTTCCAATATCATCAGCTTTGCTTATTTTTCTGTATTTGTGGACTTAATAGCATATTCATTCATTGCTATGTATCAATAAAAAAAACACTTCTCACAAATGATAGCCCTTGGTGGGATGACAATATTTCCAGTGGATGCCATGAGCGTTAATATTACCGGGGGCCTACACGAAGATATGTCTGAAAACTGCTGGATTATGGGTATTAAAAGATGGTCAGTTTCTAGGATGGATTATACTTCAGCTAATGTTTTGTTTATTCTTTATACGCTGATTCCAAACAACAAAACACGGACGTACTCCACAACACTTCAAACATCCCCCTCTTCTACTTTTTAATTCCCCCATCCTCTTCTATTCTGCCGAGAACACTTTTCCTCAAGGCCTCTGTTGGTATTATTCTGCAATCCACCGACATCTGCCTGGGGCTGAACTGTCCTATTTTACCATATCTCTTTGGGGGAACATTGAGCCATCACTCAGTGTGTCATCATTTACCTCTGCCACCACTAGAATCAGGGAAAACAAGTGCAAGGAATCAAGTGTGTTTCTTAATTTTCATATCAGTCTCTCACCTTGAGCCCCTCAAGCTCATCTTCCAGTTGCTTTGAGTACTGCTCACTCTGCTCTCGCAGTTTTCGTTCTTTGGATGCCTCTGCTGCTGATTGTTCCATCTGCACATCCAACTGGTTGGGGGAAATATATACCATGAATAATACACAAGGTACATAGCAGCCATGATTGTAGCCAACCTTACCACAGACCTGTCAAACCATCAAATTCTCTCAGCACTGCGAGCCTACACAAATTTTAGTAGCATTCCACCTGAATGGCCGCAATTGAAATCTCACTTTGAATGGGTACTTACTTAAATTTATGCAGTCAGTAAAGGTTTGTAATTGCGTGATGGATCTATGTACTTCTTTCAAGCAACCTTAAAAGTTTTGTAAAAATTTAACACTCAGATAAAGTCTAAAAGGGAATAGGGCACCTTTGATGGTCAGATGCACAGCCACTGATTTTACTTACTGAATTCCATTTTTATCAGATGGGATTCCAGGATTTGTAATGGTGTTTTTATGGATCACATTCCACAATTGTTATCATTTACAGTAAGGGCCATTGGTTGACATTAAGTCCTAATTCTGCTATTGCATCTTATTCTGGGTCAAGTTTCCAAAAGTCCTGAATAAAGTTCCCAATGAAAGGTTTCTACTGATACTGAAAGTAATGGGAATTGGGGATATAAAACTAGGTTGGATAAGGAGCTGACTGAAAAATGTAAAGCAGTGGCTTCTTCCAATGGGAGTACAGTTGAGGGTGGGAACATGAGGTCACTTGTGGTTACTGTTGGGAGCTGGGGCTTGGGAAAAGGAGAAGTGATGTATTTGTTGAGCCTTTTTCCGTTACCTATTCCATCACTGGGAAGTCCAGAGGATATGGAAACCTCTACTTAAATACAAATTCTTTCAATTTTTCTTCTTTTTATACAAGATATTGAACACTATAACAAAATACTGCAGATGCTGGAAACCTGAAACAAAAACAGAAAATGCTGGAAATACTAGGGAGGTCAGGCTGCATCTGTGGAGAAAGGAAGGTAGGGTTAATATTTCAGGTCAATGACCTTTTGCCACACCTGGATGCAACCTGACTTGCTGAGTAAATGACTGACATCTAAAAATGCTGTATTCTCTCAGTAGTGCATTAATTATACGCTCAATTCTGGAGCAAAGCTTGAACCCACAGTCTTCTGACACAAGCATTGAGTCATCTCTACCACAGAGTGTAGTAAAGCTCTCTCCTATATGCCCCTATCAAAATACATTAAATCCAATTCCAGACCGTTCTTTGTTTCACACCTGTGTAACATTTTCTTTCCCCAAACCTGCCATCATGATTGCGTTTGCTTGTTCAGTATCAAGTGCACCAAACTATAAATAGATTCTAGCTGTAGGCTCATGTCTCAGAAGCTGAACTCAGGTCATGCCTGAAGCTAGCAGAGAGGCGAGATCTGAATCAAATCAGTCTAGCATGGTTTCAAATTCAGATGGGAAACGACAAACTGCTAACAGTGCACTATCTAGTTGGTCACTATCACAGCCTTGCTCATTCCTTTTGCAATAACCATCAAACACACAGTAGAGAGTCTGACCGAGCGACATCAGTTTGAAATGTTCTGTAGAGAGCACAGGCCTACTTGCCTGAAATCACAACTTAAATAGGGCTTCCTGCACAGGCGGAAGTAAAGCACAGCCTTTTCAGACATAATTACCAATATCACAGGAGATAATAAGACCTGATTTCTTTAATGTTACGGAAAGGTAACCCAGGTGAAGGGCCAAGGATTACAATGCTTCATGCTACTAAGGTTTGAAAAAGTAAAAGAGTAAGGGAGGTAAACTGGATGTGATAATTCAGTAACACCAAGCATAAGATTTATATACTTGATGGTAGCCCAGAGACAGGAAGGACCCAGAGAAGTAAGGGATTCCACTGTTTTGAGGTGCTAGCAAAGGAGAGAGTGATGCATTGGATAGACATATGGATGAAAATGGAATAGTGTAGGTCAGATGGTTTCACAGGTCGGCGCAACATCGAGGGCCTGTACTGCGCTGTAATGTTCTAATTCATGTGCTTAACCAGGATGTAAGGAGTAGGAAAAGTGTGCAGGACAGTCAATTTGTAGCTTAGATGGAATGAAATGAAATTTACAGGAACATTGACTTTAGCGGTGTCAATAAAACAAGAATAAAATAGTGTTCATAAAACAGAGATGGTTTTTCCTCTATGCTGTCCAAAAGTGAGGTAGCAATCATTACGTTGGCTGGTGGTTCCAGCATTTCTTGTTTTTATTTCAGATTTCCAGCATCCGCAGTATTTTGCTTTTATTATTACGTTGGCTGGGTTAACTGACCAGCAAAGAGTTTTCCTGAGTGAGATTACACATCTCAAACCAGAGACCTCCGCCGCCCAGAATGACGAGGGCAGCATATGATTGGAACACTAAACTTCCTCTAAATCACATGCCATCCTAATTTGAACATCTCTCCCCATTCCGAAGATGCTTTCACCAAATGGATGTCAGCAGTTTAAGACAGTGGCCCATCATCACCTTAGAAATATAGAAACATAGAAAGGTTTATGGAACAGAAAGAGGTCATTTGGCCCACTGTGTCCATGCCAGCCAATAATAAGCTATCCAGCCTAATCCCACCTTCCAACTCTTGATCAATAGCCCTGTAAGTTATGACACCTCAACTGCACATCTAAAAGTTTTTTTTTAAATGCAATGAGGGTTTCTGCACCCAGCAGCCTTTCAGACAGTGCGTTCCAGACCCCCCCCCCACCACCACCACCATCGTCTGGGTAAAAGAATTACTCATCTCCCCTCTAATCATTCCACCAATTACACCCTCTCACCTAACTGAATTAGGTCCTTCCTATCCACTCTATCTAGGTACCTCATAATTTTATATGTAGTATAAGGGTCTGAAAGGGTTAATGTTTGAGACAGGGAGAGTAACGCCTCCCACTTTGGTGACGATAATGTAAGAGTCACATGGGTAATAGGCTTGGGAGAAGCAAGAAGCATCATGAGAGGTGATAGCCAGACATGCTTACTGAAAGTGCATCCAGTTATGTAAATACAACAAACAAGGTACTATTTAGACATCCGACTGCGAGATCTCTGTAAACAAAGCTCGATCTGGCATCTTAAATACTAGCAACAATATACAACATATACACCTCAATTAAATTTCCTCTGAGCTTTCTCTGCACCTAAGAAAACAAACCCAGTCTATCCAATCTTTCCCCATAGCTAAAATTCTCCAATTCTGGCAAGATCCTAGGTAAATCTCTTTTGTACCCTCTCCGCTGTGATCACATTCTTCCTGTAATGCTGTAACTAGAACTGTAATTTATTGTGTATTCTCTTGCCTTCTTCGTCCTCCCCAGATTCTTCACGCTTCTTCAAATTGAATTCCATTTGCCACTTCTGTCTATCTGACCAATCCATTGGTATCTTCTTGCAGTCTACAGCTTTCTTCCTCACAATCAACCACATGCCCAATTTTTGTACCATCTGCAAACTTCTTAATCACGCCCCTACATTTAAGTATCATTGATATATACCACGAACAGTGAGAAACATGGGAAGATTTATGGAAAACATAGGAAAATTTACCCTCTGTGAGGCAACTGGGAATGGGCAATAAATACCAGCAATGAAATGAACAAAAAGTTGCAAGAGGTTAAATCATTGGAATGGAGAGTTACTCCATTTGTTCCTCAAAACTGGTTCCCACCAATACACTATTGCTAATCCTAAATGAAAAGGATGAAAAGATTAGAAAAGGTGATCCAGTTTACTTCCTTTCTTAATGGAATTTGGATATTTGGGCTATTTCTATTCTTGTATTCACCTCCCATGCCCTTGATACACATTCAAAATGTAACCTTCATCCATTGCTATAATGTCCTAGATCTGAGTGTTTAAACTTTCTACACTTTCCTGAGTAAAGCTCACCATAAAAATATAGCCACAAACAATGGGCAGGGGGGACGGGGCAGAGGTGGAAAATAATCAGGCAAGCTCTCAAAAACAAAGCAGACTTGGATAAAATAAAAAGAAAGAATACAACAAGAACAAGACTTTCTTTGGAATATAGCTAGAATGGGACTTAGAAATGTCTGAAGTAAAGCAAACCCAATAAACTAAGCTGTCCAATAAATATACACATTACAAATTTACATTTGGCTTTTTAACATTTGAAACTTGGCCTGTTTCGACCTCAAAAAAATGCACTCTCTCATTACCAATGCAATTTCTAGCTTTAATGTAATTGCTCAATGGTGCATCAAAAACTATTTTATCTGATTTTTGTTCTATTTGGTGCTGAACACCTGTCAACATATATTTACCAGTGAACGAGGGGTGGAATGTGCATCAGACTGCTGGCATATATGTTTTTTTTTTAATGTTAGCCAAGTTGTATATCTTTACAAGGTCAGATGGGAATGGGGGGGGGGGGGGTGGGGGAGGGAGGGGTGCGGGGTGGTGGGGGGAACCATAAAATTGATTTTCTTGCAAGCAAGAATATCTCCAAAAATCCAATTACTGAAAAGTTGTTTTGTAATGCCGCTGCATACTCCCTTTAAATTATTTTCAGAAGTCAAACCAATATGAAGCTGGCATGGGACTAGTTTGGAAAATGCAAGTGGGTGGTATATGGGCATATCGAACACATGTAGTCTGTGGGGTGTTTATATTACACACATGGCCTCAGAACCCGTTAATTAACGTTGTACGGTTTGAATAGGAGCCCAAATGGAGCTCGCAAGGACTTGTTCACTGCAAAGTATTGCTCAGTTCTGGACAGCTCCATCACGGGCGGCACAGTGGCGCAGTGGTTAGCACTGCAGCCTCACAGCTCCAGCGACCCAGGTTCGATTCTGGGTACTGCCTGTGTGGAGTTTGCAAGTTCTCCCTGTGACTGCATCGGTTTTCGCCGGGTGCTCCGGTTTCCTCCCACAGCCAAAGACTTGCAGGTTGATAGGTAAATTGGCCATTATAAATTGCCCCTAGTATAGGTAGGTGGTAGGAGAATGGTGGGGATGTGGTAGAGAATATGGGATTAATGTAGGATTAGTATAAATGGGTGGTTGATGGTCGGCACAGACTCGGTGGGCCGAAGGGCCTGTTTCAGTGCTGTATCACAACACAGTAAATACTGTATTCAAATACTCCTCTCCCATTCTTGTTTAAAATCAATTTTCCTAATTTAAATTGAGGAGTGAGAATAAGCCAAATAATGCAGCGTCTTCTCCTCTCTCCTCCCAAAAAATAATAAAGATGTACATCTCACAAGTAGCTGATCACCTCCACCAGGAGATTTGCAGATACAATATATTCCACAAGCAGAGATTTAAAACGTGCAAGAAATGCCCAAGTATCTTGTAGCAATAAATGGCAATAGCTGAAAGAGTGGGAAAGGGTTCCTCCACTCAGCAGGAGTTCAAGTTTTACAAGGATTACATGTGAAGTCGAATGCTCTCTTCCCCATTTCCCCCAAACTCCCAATCATGGAGGAAGTAACCAACATGCCCTCTACGTATTGAGTAAACACATTTTAGACTCAAATTTAAACAGTGCCCATGAATACAGTGTAGGACATCAGCTGATAAATGGCTAAACTGCAGAAGAAAAAGACTTGCATTTCACAACCTGAGTACATCCAGAAATACTTTGCAGCCAATGATTTTTTTTGAAGTGCAATCACTGCTATAATGTAGGAAACTAAGGTAATGTAAAAACTAAGATAAATAGGCGCATCTCCAGGCGATAGATTGTGCACGTCACACTGGGCAAAACAAAACTTTTCCTGTGTGGATTTCTCAGTCGGCCAGTTTGGAAACACTTCAGCAGGGTGATAGGTTTCTATGCAAGTCAAACATGGGATATATTGTTCAAGGTGCCATCTTTAGAATGAGTTATCAGACAGTTCTAACCACCACGGCCTCCAACCCAAAAATGTAACATAATGAAGAGGTGATGAGAAAGAGAAACAAAACAGATGGTGCTAAAAGTAGAAACTGTAATTTTGTGAAAGTTGCCATTTTACAATAACTACTGTGCATGCAATATTTGGGGGCAGATACACTCTATGGCTAGTCATGCTGTCGACGATCACACTTTCGATTACAAACTGCATTGTTCAAGAGATGGTCTACCAACACCAGAACCTAGAACTGGATCTAGCTGCACAGGTAGGTCAGCGGTTAATACCCCATCAGTGCAATTCACCTCTCTGTAGATCGCCATGAAGAGGTAAAACTAGATGTACACATTTTGATGATCAGTGAGTGAATGCTTAATTTGTTATGATGCCAAGCCAGTTATCCTGGTGAGTGGAGGAAACCTTTCCAATTCTTAGCTGACCTATGGGGTGTGAGAATTCCTGAGTCAGGGAGGAAAAGGTCCAGAATTAGCCATGACCCCTGCTCCAGACAGTTATCCAGTGATCCATGCTGAAAAGTGGGCATGTCATTGAGGATGGCACTGAGCTTGGCTGTGAAGTCCAGCATCAGGCGAACTGCCTACCAATACTCACTGTTGAGGCTTGCAGTGAAGAATAGCCAATTGGACGAGGTACTCAACAGTTACAGTGATCCAGCATGAGCCCATGGGAGAAAATTACTTAATTCAGTCAATGTGAAGAAACCCGAACATTCAAAAACTATAAAAAAAAACCTGTGTAGAGAACAGCCCTTTGTGCTGCAATCCTACACAAAACCCTTCTGTTCTCTTGTCTTCCAGTGTCTAAGTACAAAACTTTTCACTTGTGGTTCCTGAAGAATAGTGCACTGAACTTTTAAGTGAAAGGCAAAATGTGGCAAACCTGTTAACTTGCCAGAAATCCCGATCCAAAACAGAAAATCAAACCCACCTCTTTTTTGCCGCGCTCCATTCTCCGTAAATCCTGGCGCAAACTCTCGGTTTTCTGCATCGTCACTTCCATTTCCTCCTCTTTGTCCCGGAGCTGTCGGGAAAGCTTCTGTTTTTGAGAACGAAGGTCTGTGACTTTCGCATTCATCTCTGAGAACTCCTGCATGGCCAGTTTACGCTGACTATGGGCATCTTTAAGCTCTTTGGTTTGCAATTTCAACCTTTCATTGGATTCAATCATTTCCTGTATTAAACATACATTTAAAGAGTAATGGGCCATTATAGATTAATTAAAATCAAATTATCGAAACGGCAAAACAGAACAACAGGACATGGACCCGAGTTAATAAGTCCCACTTAGTGAGACAGCAGAACTAAGAGACACACTGTGCTAAGAAACATCTGAGAGCTTGCTGTAGTGAAAATGTAAATCCATTCTGTATAAGTGTTTACAATTTCACTACACCGATACGACTTACATTTGTATTAAAGCGTGGCTACCCAACCCGAACCTGACTAGACTCGACGACATGTGTCGGGTCGGGTCTGTCTCTCTTTTGGGTCCAGCACTTGGGCTCGGGTCAGGTCGGTTTGAACGTGGACAGTGCTGCCCTGGCACCGGGAAGTAATCTTCAAATGAACATTCAGAACGTCAGTCCGGACTCCGCACTCTGCAGTAAAGCCTGGCTACCCAACCAAACCCGACTACATATGTCGGGTTCAGGTCGGGTCGGGCATTTAAAAAAAATAAAGGATTTTGGCCCGGGTTGGCTGTTGTCAGGTCGGGCCTGGGTCGGGTTTTAATTTTATACTCGAGCCAGGCTTTAATTTGTATTGTGGCCCTCACACAGGAGGAAGTCAGTTATTAACTGATGCTGTTTTAGCATCAACCAATCCTTTTTTTTCAATGCTGCCATAAAGCATTAACTGTTGATCACTGACCTGAAACCTTAACTCTGTTTTTCTCTCTCTACTGCTGAGCCTGACCTGCTGGGTATTTCCAGCATTTTCTGTTTTTATTCATGATCCAAGTTGACAGTTTAGTGAGAAGGTTAAACAAAAGAACAAAAAAGGTGATTCTTTTTTGTACGCCAGCTGATAACTATACCAAGACAGTGAAAGCAGGCACATTAATCTCCCATATCACTCCTCCAAGTCAGTTCCCAAAATCATGTCAAATCTCTCCATTTAAACAGAACATTCAATATGAAAACTAAGCAAGATTTAGTGGATAAATCCTTGTGTGTTGCTGAGATATACACGACACAGCGCAGGCTCACGCTCTGACAGCATCCACCTATAGTGTTGAAGAACTGTGCGTCAGAAATAACCTTTCCCATACCCTACCCCAGGCAAGCTATTCCAGTGAAGCTATGAATCTGGTATCTAACTAATAATATGGAAAATTGCTCATTATGTCCTACCACAAACAGCAGGGCAAATCTAACCTGTCCAATTACCACCCATTTAGACTACTCGCAATCACCAGAAAAGTAATGGAAGAAATCACCATTGGTGTATTCAACTGATAACTATTCACAAATTATCTGCTGCCTGATGAGCAATTTGGGTTTTGCCAGAATGACCTGGCTCCTGATGTCACCAAAGCCTTGATCCAAACATGGATACCAGAGCTGAATGTGAGAGGAGAGGCAAACGTAACTGCATTCTACAACAAAGCAGCATTCGAAAGAGCATGGCACCAAACAGCCTGAGCAAAACTCAGGTCAATGGAGATCAATGGGAAAACCTGTCAGTGGGTGGAATTATGCCGGATTCAAAGGAAGATGGTCATGGTTGCTGGAGGCCAATCGCTGCAGCTTAGGGAATCACTGCAGGAATCCCTTAGTACAGTTTCTTTGACCTGGCCACCTGCTCCACTGCAACTAGTCTCAATACTTACCCCTTTGCACCACTGTGACTACTTTATCAGTGACCTTCCATTTATTATGTTGGTAGGACTGCTCACTAACCATTCCAGTGTTCAGTTCCATTTATAAATTTTCCATAGCGAAGCAGCAGAACCCAAACAACATTCAACATTGTGGCAGGCAACATCTGTGCCACTTAAGTGCAAGGCAACGATCCTTTCCAATAAGAAAAGGTCAAACCACATTTCCCCTTCTTCTTCAACAACCCCATCATCAACAGCTTGAGGGTCACCATAGACCAGAAGCTGAATTGGACCAGGGCAGGTTAGAGGATAGATACTCTGTAAAGGGCCTTATGTCCTGAACCCTCAAAGACTCTCCATCATCTACAAGACTTAGGTAGGAGCATAATGAAAGACTCACCATTTGCCAGGATGCGATCAAGAAACAACATAACCATCCAGAACAGTGCACTCCACTTGATCGATGCCCCACTTCTGATCTCAATATCTATCCCTTCCACCACTTCAGTATGTACAAGATACATTGGAGCAACTTGCTGTCTGTGGAGAAATGCTCCTTTGATGAGAGGAAGCCCTGTATTGTAAAAGGTAGCAGATTCCTATTGCCTCCAGTCTCTGAAAAATCTCTGCCTCAGGAGTGATTCTCGTTGCCTCTTATGTTTTGGGAGATTCTAAAAGCTCAAGAAAGCTTCTCTTACTAGACTGCTGTTTCAAAACTGAAGACGACCTGTCGTTACACCCTTTGCTGAAAGATCTGTGTGACGCCTGCTGCAGACAAATTGCCTTGATGGCCATCCCATACCAGAAATGTTGGGGAACAAAGGGCTAAGTGACAGAGAGGAACTGAAGGAAATCAGTATTAGCAGAGAAATGGTGTTGGGGAAATTGATGGGATTGAAGGTCGATAAATCCCCAGGGCCTGATGGTATGCATCCCAGAGTACTTAAGGAAGTGGCTCGAGAAATAGTGGATGCATTAGTGGCCATCTTACAAGATTCTATAGACTTTGGAACAGTTCCTACAGATTGGAGGGTAGCTAATGTAACCCCACTATTTAAAAGGGGAGGTGGAGAGAAAACAGGGAATTATAGACCAGTCAGCCTGACGTCGAAAGCGGGGAAAATTCTAGAGTCTATTATCAAAGATTTTATAGCAGAGCACTTAGAGAACATTGGTAGAATAGGGCAGAGTCAGCATGGATTTACGAAAGGGAAATCATGCTTGACAAATCTACTAGAATTCTTCGAGGATGTAGCTAGTAGAGTTGATGAGGGGGAGCCAGTGGATGTGGTTTATTTGGACTTTCAGAAGGCTTTTGACAAAGTCCCACATAAGAGATTAGCGTGTAAAATTAAAGCACATGGGATTGGGGATAGTGTATTGCGATGGATAGAAAACTGGTTGGCAGACAGGAAACATAGAGTAGGGATAAATCGGTCTTTTTCCGAATGGCAGGCAGTGACTAGTGGGGTACCGCAGGGATCGGTGCTAGGACCCCAGCTATTCACAATATATATTAATGATTTAGATGAGAGAACTAAATGTGATATCTCCAAATTTACAGATGACACAAAACTGGGTGGGAGGGTGAGTTGTGAGGAGGATGCAGAGAGGCTTCAGGGTGATTTGGACAAGTTAAGTGAGTGGGCAAATGCATGGCAGATGCAGTATAACGTGGATAAATGTGAGGTTATCCACTTTGGTAGCAAAAACAGGAAGGCAAATTATTATCTGAACGGCTATAAACTGAGAGAGGGGAATATGCAGCGAGACCTGGGTGTTCTCATACACCAGTCACTGAAGGTAAGCATGCAGGTCCAACAGGCGGTAAAAAAGGCAAATGGTATGTTGGCCTTCATAGCGAGAGGATTTGAGTACAGGAGCAGGGATGGCTTGCTGCAATTATACAGGGCCTTGTTGGTGAGGCCACACCTGGAATATTGTGTGCAGTTTTGGTCTCCTTATCTGAGGAAGGATGTTCTTGCTATTGAGGGAGTGCAGCGAAGGTTTTCCAGACTGATTCCTGGGATGGCGGGTCTGACGTATGAGGAGAGATTGAGTCAGTTAAGATTACATTCGCTGGAGTTCAAAAGAGTGAGGGGGGATCTCATAGAAACCTATAAAACTCTAACAGGACTTGACAGGGTAGATGCAGGAAGGATGTTCCGGATTTTTTTAAATTTATTTTATTTAGAGATACAGCACTGAAACAGGCCCTTCGGCCCACCGAGTCTGTGCCGACCATCAACCACCCATTTATACTAATCCTACATTAATCCCATATTCCTACCCCATCCCCACCTTTCCCTCAATTCCCCTACCACCTACCTATACTAGGGGCAATTTATAATGACCAATTTACCTGTCAACCTGCAAGTCTTTGGCTGTGGGAGGAAACCGGAGCACCCGGCGAAAACCGACGCTGTCACAGGGAGAACTTGCAAACTCCACACAGGCAGTACCCAGAATTGAACCTGGGTCACTGGAGCTGTGAGGCTGCAGTGCTAACCACTGCGCTGCCCCACATGGTGGGGGAGTCCAGAACCAGGGGTCATAGTCTAAGGATACAGGGTAAACCTTTCAGGACTGAGATGAGGAGAAATTGCTTCGCCCAGAGAGTGGTGAGTCGGTGGAATTCGTTACCACAGAAAGCAGTTGAGGTCAAAACATTGTATGTTTTCAAGAAGGAGTTAGATATAGTTCTTGGGTCCAAAGGGTTCAAAGGGTATGGGGCAAAAGCGGGACCAGGCTACTGAGTTGGATGATCAGCCATGATCATAATGAATGGCGGAGCAGGCTCGAAGGGCCGAATGGCCTACTCCTGCTCCTATTTTTCTATGTTTCTAACTAACCAAGCTAGCTTCGACAGCAACTCCCAGCCCCATGACATCTACCATCAAGAAGGACAAGACTGAAACACCAACAGCTCCACATAATACACCATCTTGAATTTAACATGTATTACTGTTCCTTCATGACTACTGCATCAATATCCTGGAATTTCCTATCTAACCAGCATGGAAGTACTACCATCAAAAGAGCTATAGCAGTTTAAAGAGAAAGTCCACCTTCTCAAGACAATTTCGGATGGGTAGTAAATGCAACCTTGCTAAAGTTGCCCACATCTTGACAACAAATTAATAAAATATAGTACTCGGAACAAGAAAATACCAATATTAGATCTTTAGCCAGGGCAGCAATTATAATTGGCCTCAGCACACCAATCATTGTGCTAGGAAGAAATGATCAGGCAGGATCTCTGCTCTTGATATTAACTCATGTCTGAAAATGGGAAAGGATCTGGCTCAGCCACAACACCATGTGAATGGCTAAAAGTGCTTGTCTAGACCAGGGTTGTCCAACACACTGCGCGCAGGTCAGAATCTGGCCCGCCAAGGATGAGAAATTTCCGGTGGAAATCCGTCATTAGCTTCTTCCAGCTGCCAAAGGTTTCTGTGACTGACAATGACTGCAGCTCCTTTATCCAGATGGCGGACATGCTTCAGTACCAGATGTTCTGGCTCCTTTACTAAGATGGCGGCGCCTGGGCTGAGCTGCATGTCTGCCGGTGCTTCCCGCAATGGTTGCATTCCCAGTGTGGCCTTCCCAGCCTTGAACTCGGGCCCTAGGCCCAACACAGGCTGTGCCTGTACGCTTACCCGGCCTGGGTCTGGGGCTCTTCATCTCTGGCACAATTACTGAGTAGTAGCCTCCTGAGGAGGCAGCAGGGCCCAGGGGCAGGGTTAACCAGGCCCCAGGAATTGGTTGGGGGGGGGGGGGTGGTGACACAGGGAGGAGTGAGGGTCGCAGGCACAGGAGGGAGGACAGAAACAGACAGCGAGACACAGACAGAGATACATGCAGAGAGAGAGAGAGAGAGAGAGACGGGGCACAGAGAGTCACAGAGAGACACACAGATGCACAGACAAAGAGAGAGAGACACACACAGACAAGGCACAAAGAGAGGGGGACACATGGAGAGGGAGAGAGAGGGAGAGGGAGAGAGAGAGAGATGGGGAGCAGAGAGAAAGAGGGACAGGGTGCAGAGAGAAAGGGGGCACAGGGAGAGGGGAAGACAGGGAGGCGGGGGGCAAGGAAAGGGGGGACAGAGAGTGGGGGACAGGGAGAGGGGGGCAGGGAAGGGAGGACAGGGAAGGGGGCCAAGGAAAGGGGGGACAGAGAGAGTGGGGGCAGGGAGAGTGTGGTCAGGGATAGGAGGGCCCAGGGAGAGGAGGGAACAAGGAGGGGACAGAGAGAGGGGGCAGGGGGAGGCAGCAGAGGGAGGGAGGGGGCGGCGGAGGGTGGTGGCGGCGGAAGGAGGGGTGTTGGAGGTGGGCGGGGGTCAGGGAGGGGGGGGGGGGGGGGATCGGAGAGAGAGGGGCGGAAGGGAGGGAGGTAGGGAGGAAACAATATGAGAGAGCGAGAGACAGACAGTGATCAAGATTATTCCTGACAGATGATGTGCATTGCTACATCAAGTGTGTGGGTAGAAGTTGTATATTTCTGCAAGTGAAAACAATGCCAGATAGCTCATTAAATCAGTGTTCAACGAAGTGACAAGAAAGTAAGTTAATAAATTAGTCTCCTCATTTTAAGCATGTTCAGAAAAATGCACATTTCTTTGTGGTTCTGATTCAGAGTAAAGTAAATTTCTAATACTTGTACCGTACCAAAATTTGCCCCATGTAGGAAAAAAAATTATAATGCGGCCCCTCACGCGAAAAGGTTCGAAACCCCTGGTCTCGAATGACGTGAGAAAATAGATCATTTGCGTAAGGTACCAGATGCCTTCTGGCATCGGTAGAGCTGAACCCCAGAAATGAGTCAGCAACTTCAGAAATAAAAGGGGGTGAAACTGGGGCGGGAAAGTGAAAAAAACAAAGAATTTGAAGCTCAAGCTAATTTGTTGTAACTAATTAAAAAGAACTATTCAGAGAGTGAGACTGCTTGTTTGGAGCATGTGGGACCAGACATCACTTCTGGCAGTGATTTCATGCAGATGCACTCCAGGGATGATATGATTGATTAAAATGGGCTACACTCAACAAGGCACTAAAGGGGTAATTCACACATGTATTTGTGAATTTGATGGTGTAATAGAATGCAACTGAAGAGATAACTAACAAAAAAAACATACCTCACAAATATGATTGCTGTTTGTAGACCAGGCTTCAAGAAATAGTCCCTGTGGACCAAGTAAAACCTAACTTCAATAAGCTAATGAATACTGTAGCAACCTTGGTACACCAAGGGATGATAAACCCTGCATTTGCAGTTCTACATACAATTACAGAATTGCAGCCTGCAACAGTGTCAGAGAATACTTCACAGGTTGGAGCTGCATGCGCAGTGAGCAGTTTTGTAGCTTAACTTAGGACCAAATTTTTTGGATTGACCCAGGACTCTGTGATGAAGCTGCTTATTGATCATCCTTCACAAGATTAAAAAAAGACTTGCCTTTATTTCGAACCTTCCATGACCACCGGATATCTCAAAGCACTTTATAGCCAATGAAGTACTTGCGAAGTGCAGTCACTGTTGTAGTGTAGGAAATGTAGCAGACAATTTGCACACAGCAAGCACCCACAATCAGTAATGTGATATTGACCAGAAAATGTTTTTTTTGTGATGTTGTTTGAAGGATAAATATTGGCCAACACCAAGGATAACTGCCCTGCTCTTGTTCGGAATAGTGCCATCGGAACCTTTACTCCCACCTGAGAGGACAGACGGGGCCTCAGTTTAATGTCATCCAAAGGACGGCATCTCCGACAGTGCAGCCCTCCCTCAGTACTGCACTGCTAGTGCCAGACTTGATTTTTGTGCTCAAGTCCTCTGACTCAGAGGCGCGAGTCTTTTTCTTCTTATTCATTCATGAGATGTGGGCATCACTGGCCAGGCCAGCATTTATCACCCATCCTTAATTGCCCTTGAGAAGGTGCTGGTGAACTGCCTTCTTGAACAGCTGCAGTCCAGGTATACCCACAGTGCTGTTCCGGAGTTCCAGGATTTTGACCTAGCGACAGTGAAGGAACGGTGATATAGTTCCAAGTCAGGATGGTGTGCGGCTTGGAGCGGAACTTGCAGGTGGTGATGTTCCGATGCATCTGCTGCCCTTGTCCCTCTAGTTGGTAGGGTTTGCGGATTTGGAAGGTGCTGTCTAAGGAGCCTTGGTGCGTTGCTGCAGTGCATCTTGTAGATAGTACACATAGCTGCCACTGTGCGTCGGTGGTGGAGGGAGTGAATGTTTGTAGATGGGATGCCAATCAAGCGGGCTGCTTTGTCCTGGATGGTGTCGAGCTTGTTGTGTGTTGTTGGAGCTGCACCCATCCAGGCAAGTGGAGAGTATTCCATCACACTCCTGACTTGTGCCTTGTCGATGGTGGACAGGTTTTGGGGAGTCAGGAGGTGAGTTACTCGCCGCAGGATTCCTAGCCTCTGACCTTCTCGTGTAGCCACAGTATTTATATGGCTACTCCAGTTCAGTTTCTGGTCAATGGTAGCCCCTAGGATGTTGATAGTGGGGGATTCAGCGATGGTAATGCCATTGAATGTCAAGGGAAGATGGTTAGATTTTCTCTTGTTGGCGATGATCATTGCCTGGCACTTGTGTGGCACGAATGTTACTTGCCACTTATCAGCCCAAGCCTGGATATTGTCCAAGACTTGCTGCATTTCTACACGGACTGCTTCAGTATCTGAGGAGTCGCAAATGGTGCTGAACATTGTGCAATCATCAGCGAACATCACAATTTCTGACCTTATGATTGAAGGAAGGTCATTGATGAAGCAGCTGAAGATGGTTGGGCCCAGGACACTACCCCGAGGAACTCCTGCAGTGATGTCCGGGTGCTGAGATGATTGACCTCCAACAACCACAACCATCTTCCTTTGCGCTAGGTATGACTCCAACCAGCGGAGAGTTTTCCCCGATTATTATTGACTTCAGTTTTGCTAGGGCTCCTTGATGCCATACTCGGTCAAATGCTGCCTTGACGTCAAGGGCAGTCACTCTCACCTCACGAGTTCAGCTCTTTTATCCATGCTTGAACCAAAGCTGTAATGAGTTCAGGAGCTGAGTGACCCTGGTGGAACCCAAACTGAGCGTCAGTGAGCAGGTTATTGCTAAGCAAATACCGCACTATTGATGCGGCCTTCCATCACTTTACTGATGATTGAGAGTAGGCTGATGGGTTGGATTTGTCCTGCGTTTTGAGTACAGGACATACCTGGGCAATTTTCCACATTGCAGGGTAGATGCCAGTGTTGTAGCTGTACTGGAACAGCTTGGCTAGGGGCGCAGCAAGCTCTGGAGCACAGATCTTTAGTACTATTGCCGGAATACTGTCAGGGCCCACATCCCATAACCAACGGATCAGATCTAAGCTCTGAAGTCCTGCCACATCCAGCCATGAATGGTGGCGGACAATTGAACAACTAACTGGAGGAGGTGGCTGCACAAATATCCCCATCCTCAATGATGGTGTAGCCCAGCACATCAGTGCGAAAGATAAGGCTGAAGCAGTATCCAGTGCCTTCAGTCGTTTCTTGATATCATGCGGAGTGAATCGAATTGGCTGAAGTCTGGCATCTGTGATGCTGGGGACTTCAGGAGGAGGCCGTGATGGATCAACTCGGCACTTCTGGCTGAAGATTGTTGCAAATGCTTCAGCCTTATCTTTCGCACTGATGTGCTGGGCTCCTCCATCATTGAGGATGTCAGGCTGTTGCTTGACTAGTCTGTGGGACAGCTCTCCCAACTTTGGCACAAGCCCCCACATGTTAGTCAGGAGGACCTTGCAGGGTTGACAGGGCTGGATTGTTTCTGGTGCCTGGATCGATGCCAGTTCATTCTTTTTTATTGATTTTGTTGGAGCGGTTAGATACAACTAAGTGGCTTGCTCGGCCATTTCAGAGGGCATTGCTGTGGGTCTGGAGTCACATGTAGGCCTGACCAGGTAAGGACAGCAGATTTCCTTCCCCAAAGGACATTAGTGAACCAGATGGGTTTTTACAACAATTGACAATGGTTTCATGGCCATCAGTAGACTAGCTTTTTAATTCCAGATTTATTAATTGAATTCAAATTCCACCTTCTGCTGTGGTGGGATTCGAACCCATGTCCCCAGAGCAATACCCTGGGTCTCTGGGTTACTAGTCCAGTGACAATACCACTACACGACCGCCTCCACCACCAACTGAGCACGGCCGACACTATATATTAGGACACAACACCTCAGCTCCATCTCTATTGCTTTGAGGCAGCAAAGAGTTGACTGACCTCAATGAGTTCACTGGTCTGTAACACTTCGTACCGTTTTTTGGAGCAAGTAAAGGGTTATCTCCTCGATCTGACAAACAGCACTTCGTCTAATTTGTCTTTGCAATTTTAGGATATAATCTGTAAGAACCATCAACTATGATAGCACAGAAGGAGTTCAACTGACTCAGCATGGCTCTTTGCGGGAGCAATCCAAAACTAATCCCACTGCCCCACACTTTCCCCTAGCCCTGTACGTTCCTCTGTTTCAAAGATTTATCCAATTTATGCTAAAAGATGGAATGGTCTCTGCCTCAACTACTTACTATGATTTCTCTAAACCAATCTCCTCATTCTCTTCATGACAATTTTGAATTGATGACACCATATCATTGACTCCCCAACCAACAAAATATTTCCATATTCATCGCATCAAACCCTTCATAATTTTAAAAACCTCCATTGAATCTCAGCCTTTTCTGCTCCAGTGGAAAAAGGCCTGGCATCTCAAGTCCCTCTTCATAATTACAGGGCTGGATTTTGTGCTGGAGGCAGGGTTCCCGGCGCCGGGCCGACAAGGTGGGGGGAGCCCTGCCTCTGCCTTTTCTTGCCCACCGAGTGATCCACCTTTAAAGACATGGATCCCGCCTCCAAGACCTGTTGTCCAATCAGAGGGCTGGCAGTTCAGCAGTATCGACAGCGCCACTGGGAGCAGTGGTCACCGCCAGTATTGCAGAGGCCTCGGACCCAGGCCCAGTGCTGGAACCCTGGAACAGAGGTAGGTGAGGTGGGGTGGTTGTGCCATCCAGGGGGACGGTGATCCTGGGAGGTAAAGTTGTTTGTGGTGGGGAACTTCTGTGGGCCAAAAATTACCACCACCCCCCAAGCCCGAAGGGAGGGCGCCTCATATTGCAAAGTGTCCTGCCCGCACGGCGGAAGCATCCCCACTGCGGGTAAGGTCCCAGCGGCAGCGGGAAGAGTCCCTTAATTGGTCGTTAATAGGCCAATTAAGGGCCTCAATTTGCCTCTGGGCGGGAAGACCGTTGTTGGCTTATCCCGTCCCTGGGAAGATCACTTGGCGACGGGGAGGTGACAGGCCCTCTGCTCGCCAGGCACCACCCCCCCCAGCTGCTGTGATACACCGTTTCCCCTCCCCACCCGCCTCCGACCCCGCCTCAAGGGACAACATAAAATCCCGACCACTGTTGCTCATTTTTGCGACATTAATGATCTTTCGAATGGGCTACTCAGGAAAGCACATAGGGCTCAAACTGAGGCTTAACCATTGCCATGTACAAACTTATTGATTCTTCACTCCTGTACTCTTATTGTACTACTTACGAAATGCAACGTAGGGTTTTTTTTTAGATTAGATTAGAGATACAGCACTGAAACAGGCCCTTCGGCCCACCGAGTCTGTGCCGAACATCAACCACCCATTTATACTAATCCTACACTAATCCCATATTCCTACCAAACATCCCCACCTGTCCCTATATTTCCCTACCACCTACCTATACTAGTGACAATTTATAATGGCCAATTTACCTATCAACCTGCAAGTCTTTTGGCTTGTGGGAGGAAACCGGAGCACCCGGAGAAAACCCACGCAGACACAGGGAGAACTTGCAAACTCCACACAGGCAGTACCCGGAATCGAACCCAGGTCCTTGGAGCTGTGAGGCTGCGGTGCTAACCACTGCGCCACTGTGCACACCTATCAATAGTTTAATAATGTTTTTGAATCACATTAAGACTGACAAACTGCACATGAAAGGTGTTTAAGAGTTATAAAATCAGCTACTATGATGGTAATTTGATGAGAGTGCATACTGGACCATGAACAGGATGGAGCGTGATCCAAGAAAGTAAGAGATCAGAGTTCAAGTGACATGACAAGTAACATCCCAGTATTAGCTGTAAATCAGGAAATGGAAGGGAGGGAGGAACTCATGAAAATTACAATCACCAGGGAAGTGCTACTGAGCAAATTGTTGGAGCTGTGGGCTGATGGACTTCATCCTAGGGTCTTAAAAGAAGTGGCTCGTGAGATAGTTGATTTTCATTTGCCAAAACTCCCTAGATTCGGGGAAGTTCCATTGGATCGGAAAATAGTGAATGTAACTCCTTTATTCAAAGAGGGAGGGAGACAGAAAGCAGGAAACTACAGGCCAGTTAGCTTAACATCTGTCTTTGAGAAAATGTTAGAAGCTATATTATAGTAGGGCACTGAGAAAAATTCAAGGTAATCAGGCAGAGTCAACATGGTTTTGTGAAAGCAAAATCATGTTTAACCAATGTAATGGAGTTCTTTGAAGAAGTAACGTGCTGTGGATAAAGGGGAACCAGTGAATGTCTTGTACTTAGATTTCTAGAAGGCATTTGATAAGGTGCCACATCATAATGTGGAAAGTAAAAGCTCATAGTGTAGGGGGTAACATTTTGGCATGGGCAGAAGATTGGCTAGCTAACAAGAAACAGAGAGTAGGCATGAATGGGTCATTTTCTGGTTGGCAAGATGTAATGAGTGGTGTGACTCAGGAATCAGTGCTGATTCCTAATTTAATATATTATATAAATTTTACAATTTATATAAATGACAAAGATAGGTAGGAAAGTAAGTTGTGAAGAGGACATAAGGAGGCTAACAAAGGGATCTTGCCAGGTTAAGTGAATGGGTAAAGATCTGATAAATGGAGTATAATGTGGGAAAGTGTGAAATTGTCCATTTTTTAGTTTAGTTTAGAGATACAGCACTGAAACAGGCCCTTCGGCCCACCGAGTCTGTGCCGACCATCAACCACCCACTTATACTAATCCTACACTAATCCCATATTCCTACCACATCTCCACCTGTCCCTATATTCCCCTACCACCTACCTATACTAGGGGCAATTTATAATGGCCAATTAACCTATTAACCTGCAAGTCTTTGGCATGTGGGAGGAAACCGGAGCACCCGGAGGAAACCCACGCAGACACAGGGAGAACTTGCAAACTCCGCACAGGCAGTACCCAGAATCGAACCCGGGTCCCTGGCGCTGTGAGGCTGCAGTGCTAACCACTGCGCCACTGTGCCGCCCGGACAGGAAGAATAAAAAAGAAGCATATTATCTAAATGGTGAGAGATTGCAGAGCTCTGAGATGCAAGGGATCTGGGAGACCTCGCAAAAGGTTAGTTAGCAGGTACAGCAAGTAATTAGGAAAGCTAATAGAATGTTATCATTTATTGCGAGGGGAATTGAATACAAAAATAGGAAAGTCATGCTTCAGCTATACAGGGCATTGGTGAGACCACATCCTGAGTACTGCGTACAGTATTGGTCTCCTTATTGAAGGATGTAAATGCGTTGGAAGCAGTTCAGAGAAGGTTTACTAGACTAATACCTGGAATGGGCGGGTTTGTCTTATGAGGAAAGATTGGACAGGCTAGGCTTGTATTTGCTGGAGTTTAAGAGAGTAAGAGGCGACTTGATTGAAACATATATGATTCTGTGGGAGAATCTAGAACTAGGGGTCACTGCTTAAAAATAAGGGGGCACCCATTTAAGACAGAGATAAGCAGAAATTTTTTCTCTCAGAGGATCATGAGTCTTTGGAACTCTCTTCCTCAAAATGCGGTGGAAGCACAGACTTTGAATATTTTTAAGGTAGAAGTAGATAAATTCTTGATAAGCAAGGGGGTGAAAGGTTACAGGGGGTGAAAGGTTACTGGGGGTAGGCGGGCATGTGGAGTTGAGGTTATGATCAAATCAGCCATGATCTTATTGACTAGCAGAGCAGGCTCGAGGGGCCAAATGGCCTACTCCTGTCCCTAATTCATATGTTCGTATGTTGAACTGCAGTAGATCAGCTTCAATGGCTCAGTGCATCTCCAGAGTTCAGTCTTTTTTATTTTATTCATTGAGGGGATGTGGGCTTTACTTACAAATTCAACATTCATTTATACACTGCAGTCACAGTGTGATGGTGGTGTAGGGAGTGAATGTTGAAAGTGGTGGATGGGGTGCTGATCAAGCAGGCTGCTTTGTCGTGGATGGTGCCAATCTTCTTGTGTTGTTGGGGCTACACTCATCCAGCCAAATGGAGAGTATTCCATCGCACTCCTGGCTTGTGCTGTGAATGTCTTTGCAATAAAATATACATAGGTGGATCTCATAGGGTGGCAGCACTATACACAGTAAATACTGAAAATGCACAGCAGTTAAGTTGAAAAGAAAAAAAGCAGCTTAACATTTAGCTGCTGCCAGAGGACTGCTAATGTTGTACCATTGTTTGAAAAGAAAGGAAGAGATAGCCCAAGTAATTAAAGGCCAGTCAGCCTAACCTTGGTAGTGAGCATGGAGTAATCAAGGCATGGAGTAATCAAGGACAGTCAGCATGGATTTAAGGGAAGGTCGTGTCTGACTAACTTATTTGAATTTTTGAGAATGTAACAAGGAGGGTCGCTGAGCACATTTGATGGATTGTAGCACTGCTTTTGACAAGGTCCAACATGGCACTAGTCAAAAAAGTAAAAGCTCATGGGATCCAGGGGAAAGTGGCAGGTTGGAGTCACAATTGGCTCAGTGGCAGGAAGCAAAGCGTAATGGTTTTTGTGCCTGGATGGCTGTTTACAGTAGGGTTCTGCAGGGCTCAGTACTGGGTCCCTTGCTTTCATGATTTTTTTACACAGAGGGTGGTGAGTGCCTGGGACTTGCTGCCAGGGGAGGTGGTGGAAGCAGATACGATAGCAACGTTTAAGAGACATCTTGACAAATATATGAATAGGAAGGGAATAGAGGGATACGGACCCATGGAAGTGCAGAAGGTGTTAGTTTCGGCAGGCATCAAGATCGGCGCAGGCCTGGAGGGCCGAATGGCCTGTTCCTGTGCTGTTCTTTGTTCTTTGATTATATATCAGTGATTTAGATAAAATCTCGGGGCATGATTAAGAAGTTTGCAAATACGAAAATTGATCATGTGGTTAAAAGTGAGGAAGAAAGCTGTAGGAAGATATCAATAAACTGGTCATGTGAGCAGAAAAGTTGGAAATTGAATTCACTCCAGAGAAGTGTTAGGTAATGCATTTAACGAGGACAAATAAGGCAAGAGAATACACAATAAATGGTAGGATACTGCAGAGAAACAGAGGGACCTTGGACCATATGTCCACAGATCCCTGAAGCAAGCACGACAGGTAGATACGTAGTCAAGAAGGCGTATGGGATACTTTTCATTACTGGCCAAGACATTGAATCTAAGAGCTTATAGTATAATGTTCTGGTAGAACTGTATAAAATACTAATTGTGCCACAGTTAGAGTACTGTGTACAGTTCTGGCCACTGCATACACGAAGAATGTAATCGTACTAAAGAGGGTTCAGAAGAGACTTACAAGGATGTTGTAAGGAATGGCTATGAAGAAAGGTTGGATAGGCTAGGGTTCTTTGGATCAAAAGAGGCTGAATGGAGATTTAATTAAGGTATAGAAAATTATGAGGGGCCTAGATAGAGTGGATAGGAAGAACCTATTTCCCTTCACTGAAAGGTCAATAACTAGGGGCATAGATTTTAGCAGGATTAAGGGGAAGTTCAGGAGAAGATTTTCCACTTAGAGGATGGTGGGGATCTGGAACTCACTGCCTGAAAGAGCGGGAGGGGCAGAAACCTTCAAGTTTTAAAACACTTGGAATATGCACCTGAAGTGCCTAAACCTTCAAGGCGACAGATGAAGAGCTGGATAGTTCTTGTTGGGGTGGCACATAGATGATGGGCCAAATGACCTCCTTCTCTGCCTTAAATTTTCTATATTGCAATAAAAACTGTTCAGTTAGAAAGAGCATCCAAAACATTGAGCCATCTTTCCCCTTTCAGTCGACAGTCCTGCTGTTTTCATAATTTATTGTGGGGTTTTCTCTTTATCTCAGAGCTCTGTTCAATTTTTGTGGTTTTACTTTGCTGTTGACCAAATGTCGCAAGCAGACATGATGGTGATCCATCAGATTCTATATCAACAGGGCAATAGCAAGCCTTGCTCAAGTTTTGTCAGATAGTTGCAAGAAACACAATTAAACCATGTGTGATTATTTCAAAAACACATAGGCATCATTCGAGCACTCTCATCATTTCTGTCAACTGACAAAATCTTCAGAATCTGAAGATGTAATTACCTTTTGAAGATCGTCTTTCTCCTGCTTTGTCAATTTGATTTGCTTCTCAAGTGCTTTAATTTGTCTACAGCCCTCTTCAAAATCTCTTCTGATGAGGCCTGCTTCTTCAAGCTGCAGCTCCAGCTGACCAAAATCTGGAACAAGAAGCATGATAATTGGTTACTTCACCTCAGAGAAATGTCATTATTTATAGCCAAATCATCTTGCTTTTGTTTTAAATAGTCCCTTCACAAAAAAAAAGGATGGTTATTTTGAAAATTAAAACTTTAAGTGGAGGGTTGCAAAACAAAGGTCGAGTGCGAACATGAGCCTAGATTTGCCAGATTTCCTGAGGCAAGTCATGAGAATTACATGGTTCAAATGGGCAGCGCAGTGGTTAGCACCGCAGCCTCACAGCTCCAGTGACCCGGGTTCAATTCTGGGTACAGCCTGTGTGGAGTTTGCAAGTTCTCCCTGTGTTTGCGTGGGTTTCCTCCGGGTGCTCCGGTTTCCTCCCACATGCCAAAGACTTGCAGGTTGATAGTTCAAATCCACCCTGGCAGCTGGAGATGTCAAATTCAGTTAATTAAATAAGTTTGGAATAAAAAGCTAGTGTTAGTAACATAACTACTGGATTGTTATAAAAACCTAATTTGTTCAGTCCTTAGCCGGTCTGGACTATATGTGACTCCAGACCCACATAGATGTGGTTGACTCTTAACTGCAATGTCAATTCTTAACTTTTAACCTCTGCAATGGCCTAGCAAGTCAGTTTAGGGATGGACAATAAATGGTGGCCTTGCCAGCAACACTCATGCTGTGAATGAATTAAAAAATCACTGGCAGTGGCATCCTTGCTGCAGATGGCCTACGTTGTCCTGCTGACTCAATGCAAATTGAGGCAGCTACCCTGACACTATCTACTGTTATACCAATAATCTCCCTCAACGATTAAATATTGCAAAGTATTTTAAAAATAAACTTAAACGTTAAAAAATTGGCCGAAAATTAAAATTTTAGAAATATGGTCAAAGATTGTTCAAGAAAGAAGGTTTTGTATTTATTTAGCACCCTTCATTATCACCAGATGTATCAAAGCATTCTACTGCCAATGAAGTACTTTTTAAAGTGTAGTCCCTGTTGTAATGCAAGAAATGTGGCTGCCAGTATGCATACAGCAAACTTCCACAAACAGCAATGTGATAATAACCAGATAATCTCCTTTTTGTGATGTTCCTTCAGGAATAAATATGGGCCAGGACACCCTGCTCTTTTTCAAAATAGTGCCATGGGACCTTTTACATCCACCTGAGCAAGCAGATGATACCGCCAGACCTGCTGAGTATTTCTGACACTTTTTGTTCTCATCTCAGGCAGATGGGGCCATGGTTTAACCTCTCACTCAAAAGATGGCACCTCCAACAGTGCAGTACTCCCTCATTACTTCACTGGACTATCAGCCCTGATTTTTGTGCTGAAGTCTTGGAGTGAGATTTGAACCCAAAACCTTGTGACTCAGAGGCAAGAGTGCTACCCATTGAGCCACAGCTGACACTAACAACAAATGGCACTACTACAAAGATAATTGGAATTTCAATATGGAAACATATAAAGTCAATTTAAGAGTTCCTTGGGCCAGGGAGCAGTGGGTGCTAATTTAACTACCTTTGCATAAATTATGCGGCCATAAAGAGGCTATCAGCTAAAATGGGCCTAAATACTTGAGCTCACTAAAATCTAAAGGCCACCCTATTTGCAGGCTTGGAAGGAAGTGGCACAGAGCTGCTCACCCAGTTCAGTGTTCCATCTGTGCCAGTTGTGCCCCTGCTCTCTTGGCTCAATCTACTTTCCTTGAATGAATAAAAGCAAGGGGGTGGAAGGTTATCAGGGGTAGGTGGAAATGTGGAGTAATCAGTTCAGCCATGTCCTTATTGAATGGCAAAGTAGGCTCGAAGGGCCGAGTGGCCTACTCCCGCATCTAATTCGGATGCTCGTATGTTCCACAATTTTTGAAAACCTGCAGTCATCCTTGCTGACTTCCCTCTGTATTCCACAGGGCATTTTTGAAGGTAGGGTGCCAAAAACTGCACAATTCCAAAAGCAGCATCAACAACTAGAGTCAAATGGTCCACCGAGTTGGATGTCTCCTAGCTAAAAAATATTAAACAAAGGAAGCTGATGCACTTCTTTTAATTCGCTCCTACATCCTTTCGCATAGTCAATAGTACATTAGGAAATATATTGTCCCATTAACTCAACATGATCCCTGAAAACATAGGGAACCAGAAAAAATAAGACTGTGCCACAATACTGCAGGCACAGCGGGAGTTCATAAAGATTGCAAAGCTCAGCAATTGTTTCTGCTTAAGACTTTAATGGAAATGAAAATTGTGGATGGTGTAATATCGAGTGCCAACTGACAATAAGCCTGTTTTGCACTACTGGCGAAGACCAATTTCACCCCAAGTATGGAGTTAAAATAATTTCAGGCTTGTTCAATATTCTTTATAAATGAGTAGTAAATAAATACTTACTTTCCCGTACTTGATAATATGACTATTTCTTATTCAGTTACTACTTTAAGGCTCACAGCCTCCCTGACCAACCTCTCCTAAAATTGAAAACACATGGTGTTCTGAATACACAAAATGTCATGTTTTATCAAATTCCCAATAGGATTTAAGAATGAAAAGCTTGACAAACTGTGCCAAAAATCTTTTCATAAAAAAAAGCAGGAGATTCCATTAGGAATTCACTGACAGCATTGAACCCCTTCTATAAAAATGTCCCTTTCCCTTGTATTGATCTGTCACAGGTACCGCTCCCCAAGTATTACATCAGTGTAATGCACTGCCACAGATACAATCATTCCCTCACCACCTCCATCTCTGCATTTCCCCCTCTTTTGTACAAGTGCTTTCCAGTTGTGCGCACACTGCTCCAGCTAAAAATGCAGAGGACAAGGGTCAGCAGACTGTGATTACAGTCAAAATTTTTCACATTTCATTCTGAGTCTTCTCATTCTGAAGGGATCCGTTCAGTTCTCTTGGAGACTGGGGGCTTAATGGAAAACAGACTAAGGAGAAGTAGGACGAAGGTGAAACAGAAGTTTTGAAAGAGACTCCTAATGTTATTACCTGAAATAATATTGGATCATAGGAGCAGGAGTAGGCCATTCAGCCTGTCGAGCCTGCCTCCGCTATTCAGTTAGATCATGACTGATCATCTACCTCAACACCACTTTCCTGCGCTATCCCTATATCCCTTGATGTTATTAGCATCCAGATATCCATCAATTTCTGTCTTCAGCATGCTCAATGATTGAGCTTCCACAGCCATCTATGGATGGGGTGGAGAATTCCAAAGATTCACCACCCTCTCAGTGAAGAAATTCCTCCTCATCTAAGTCTTAAATGGCCTACCCCTGTATCCCCTGGTTCTAGACTCACCAGCCAGGGGAAACATCCTATCTACATCCACCCTGTCACACCCTGCAAGAATTTTCTAAGTTTCAATGAGATCACCTCTCATTCTTTGAAACGCTAGAGAATACAGGCCCAGTTTCCTCAATCTTTCCTCATAAGATAATCCCGTCATCCCAGGGATTAGTCTGGTGAATCTCCTTTGCACTCTCTCTATGCAAAGTATATCCTTCCTTAGATTAGGAGACCAAAACTGTATATAATACTCCAGGTGCAGTCACACCAAGACTCTATACAATTGCAGCAAGACTTCTTTACTACTGTACTTAAAACCCCTTGTGATGAAGGCCAACATACCATTTGCTTCCTAATTGCTTATTGTACCTGCACGCTAGTTTTTCGTGACTCATGAACAAGGACACCAACGTCCCTTTGGACGTCAACTCTTTCCAACCTCTCACCATTTAAGAAATACTCTGTAATTTTTTACCTTGATGACTTGCATTTGGATGTGCAGAGGACCCTACAATCCATTAAAGTTGATTCCTTTAATTTCTTTATGAAATAAATTAAAATTGCCCAACAAATATTATTCTGCAACATAAAACTGATCAAAGTTTACAAAGCTGTTCAATCTAAAATTTGGCACATATCTCAGCATTTCCAGAATAATCCATCTATCAAGCTCTTCACTGAAATCCCTTTGACATTTTGAACCATGAATGCTCCTATGGTTTTGTCCAATTGTATTTCCTTGAGGTTAGCAATGACAGCCCTAGCAAACTAAGTCAGAGTTCCTCTACACTACCTCTACAAGTACACACAGGTCAGCAATAGCATGAGATAGCTATAGGATAAAGCTCAGTCTACAAACACACACAGGTCAGAGATAGCTGTAAACACCTCAACAAGCACATACAGCCACAATCCCAAGCTTCAAGATCACTAGCCATGACTGCAATGTGACATGTGCAGTATTGATGCTGGCCTTAGGTATGGCGTTACCAGATAACTTTCCTAATTGTGCAGTTGTACATGCAAGATGGAGGCTGGCCAGACACACTTCACATAGTAACCTCAACAATAACTGGAGACTAGACTCTTGCCCAAGGATGGCGGCCTTTTGTGCATCTGGAATTTTCAGCTGCAATTTCCCAATCCCAGATGTCAGAAACATTATTTTGGGTCAACTGTAATTTTTCTAGCACACAATCAATTAGATATTTGTAAAGGAAAAGCAACTGAGTACTGGTAGCCTTCCCCAGTGAATCATTTCCTTGGTGCTAAACTTGTTTTTACTCTAATAATTTAACATAGCAGTATCAAAACTACTGCAGACTTTGGTTGTCCAAATTGTCCCCTTCCTCCCCTGGTGACGGTGCTGGGATATATCAGCAAATTTACTATAGTCCAGGCTCCCCAACACTGGCAGCCCTCCAAAACTTCCCCCAAGTCTCCATTCTTCACAAGACAGCTTAGATGGCTATTCAAAATAGTAGGGGATCGCAGGTGAGCCCAACCCTATTCTCTCAAAAACACACTTCTCCTCCAGAATCCAGGGGCACTGAGGCCAATTGTAGCAACTCAAATGCTTTCCTAACTCAGCCCGAAATGAGGAATGAGACCGGAGCTCTTTGCATGGCGTCACACCATGAGGATTCCCAACCCATTTCCTATGATGATGCAACTTCGGTTCATCTGCAAGTATGGAAGAGCGAGAGCTCTCAAATGTGAGTGATATCTCAAGTGAGAAAACAGAACACCTGCTTTGTCTGGGAGTTGTGCTATTCAAACTAAGGTCTTTTCATGTGGGGGCAAACCCTTTTTATTGATTCTGGGACACTGCACAGCTGAGAACCATTAAGCAATAAATCATTCAAGTAAGACACTGAAAAAATCCTGTTGAATTATCGCTTGTACAGGAGGCTAAAATAACATTCACTGCAACAGAATACAGAAACACAATATCCACCTGGATGGTCAGTAAGTGAGGTAGCAAAGCACAACAGCCTTAGATTTAGGTCTCTGTAGCTTTTATGCTTCAACTACTGAATAAACCACCCACATGGCAGAAAAAAACAAAAACCTACTTTGGCTTGTGTGCGCAAGCACCTGTGCATGAAAGTGATTACGCCCTCTGTCACTAGCCTCCACAAGGATTATTTGGGTACCTCATTTCTGAGTCAGAAGGCTGTTAATTGAAACTCAACAGTTTAGTTTACAATCTAGGCTGGCATTCCAATGCACTATGAATAGACAAAATGTCAATTCAAGATAAAATTTTCCTGTAACTTGCAGAAATGTAAAATCAGATTATTTGCTCCACTACTCACTCACCGTACCCAAAGCCACAATAATCACGATAAAAACACTTCCATAGAGACAGTGGTGTAGTGGTAATGTTACTGGGCTAGTAATCCAGAGGCCCTGAGGATATGAGTTCAAATCCCATCATGGCAGCTGGTGGAATTTAAATTCAATTGATGAACAAATAAGGAATTAAAAGCTATGGTCAGTAATGGTGACTACGAAACTACCAGATTGCTGTAAAAACCCATTTGGTTCACTAATGTCCTTGAGGAAGGAAATCTGCTGTCTTTACCTGGTCTGGCCTACATGTGACTCCAGACCCACAGCAATGTAGTTAACTCTTAACTGCCCTCTGAAATGGCCTAGCAAACCACTCAGTTGTACCAGAACAGAAAAGTCAAAAATGAATAAAACCGGACTAACCAGCCGGCATCGGCCTAGACACCAGAAACAACGGCAGCACACCCAGCCCTGCCGACCCTGCTAGGTCCTGCTCACTAACATCTGGGGACTTGTGCTAAAATTGGGAGAGCTGTCCCACAGACAAATTAGGCAACAGCCTAACAGCAATACTCACTGAATCATACCTTACAGACAATGTCCCAGACTCCTCTATCATCATGGAAATATGAGTAGTTCACCCACCAGAGGTGGCAAAGCTGCATATGGTCAGGAGGGAGTGCTCAACATTGACTCTGGACCTCATGAAGTCTCATGGCATCAGGTCAGATATGAGCAAGGAAACCTAGAGCTGATTACCACCTACTGGCCTCCCTCAGCTGATGAATCTCCATGTTGAACAGGACTTGGAAGAAACACTGAGGGTAGCAAGGGAACAGAATGTAATCTGCGGGGAGGACTTCAATGCCCATCATCAAGAGTCTTGGTCAGCATTGCACACATCCAATTAAACAATAAACAAAGGTTTTCATTATTAAGTATATTCAGCAATCAGTCTTTTTGTATTCTTTAGAAAGAGAAGTCTTTTTTAACAAAAATAAACCCAAGTGAACATAAATCCTTAGCTAGAAATAAACAGGTAGAGCAACTGGCTGTTCTGACTGCAAACAGCTCCAACAAAAATTGATCCTGGGCTACATGCATTCATTGCCTTGTAACTTGGAGAAAGACAGCAAAATGGTAAACCATATGTGCCTCTCATGCTGCTGGTCACTAATGAAGTGCAAGCAGATGGATGCGTGCATGGCAAAAAGGGGTCAGTTATCTGCTAACTGCAGCAGTGGATGGCATAACAACCAGCTCCGATGTTCACTGTGGATGGTTGCAAGGATCTAGTCAGAGCGAAGTGAGGAAAATGGTATCCTTGATCGGCAGTGCAGATGGTGGTGAGCTCTTCAGCTTACTGTGGACAAGACAGTAGAGTTTTGTTCCTGAGCCGATGCCTCGTCATGCACTGGTTCTGAAGCGCAGTGAGACACTCCCACAGCCTAGGGTAGACAGGTCTGCCAATGGCCTCTCCTACTGCACTATAAAATGGAGATAAAAACTCATCTTTACCATTCATTTCTGCTAATCTTTCATGTAACTAACTCAGAGGTCTGTTTGCAAGTTAAGAACTCATTTTTTCTTGTTATCCTGTGCAATTTTCCATGAATTTCTCTCGATTGGCTTGGTTGGTCATTACAACAACTTATATTTATATAGTGCATTTAATGTAATAAAACCTCCCATGGCACTTAACAGCAGCCTTATAAAAGAGAATATGACACTGACCCACATAAGAAATTTTCCGATGCCCAAAAGTTTGGACAAAGAGGTAGATTTTAAGGAATGTCTTAGAGGAGAAAGCAAGGCAGAGGGGTGTAGGGAGGGAATTCCAGGGCCTAGCAGCTGAAGGCACGGCCACCAATGGTGGAGTGATTAAAATTGGAGATGTGCAAGAGGCCAGAATAAGATGAGCACAGATATCTCAAGCTACTGGGTGTTGTGAAGTGTTTGTATTTAGCTCTCTGGGGTTTACCCCTCTTTTCTCCCCCTGTTGGCCAGAATTGCCTTCCCTGATTCACTGTTCTTTCTCACACTCTAAGGCAGGGATTTTATCCAGGTGACGGGGGTCTTGACCTCCGGCAAAAGTGGCGGCGAGAACCCCACGTCTCCCCTTCTGTTAGAGGCCTGCCGAATCATGCCAATTAGGCGCTTAACTGGACAGCAGCGGGCCTTCCATGTGATCAAGCACCCCAGTGACTGAAGTCCTGCCCTCTAAGCGCTTCCGGCCAATCAGAAGCTAACAGCTCTTTAACTGAGCAGCGCCCCTAAGGAGGTGGTGGTTGCTGCTGTTGGATCACCCTCCTGAGGCCTAGGAGTGGGGCTGGACCCAGGCCATAGATAGGTCACGGCGGGAGGGGTTTTGGAGGGCAGTGGCTGCAGTGGGCCAGCGGCAACGGCAGGTGGGTGGCTCTCAACGTGCCACCCTCCCCTTCCTGATTCCAGGTCCCTCATTCAGACATGTGCCTTCCAGCCCGGGACTTAATTTCGGCAGAGATGGGAAGGTGGTGGTGTACCCCCCCCCCCAAACCATCATCTCACCCGATTACATGCTCTCTCAGCCTCCAAACCCGCCGTGGAGGAGAGCAAAAATTCCCGAGTCTCTATTTCTGTTCCACCTCTCCCCTACCCAAGGTCTCCAACACTGCATTACCACTCCAGGTCCCCACTTTGTGTCTAAGCCTGCTGTTTTATTCTACTCCCGTCTGTTAAGACAACCTGGAGACACATACATTGGATATCTTGAGGAGTTAAGGGTTAAGAGTTGAACTGTGGATTGTGGAGCAACAGGTTTTCTATATCAACAGGATGGCTTTGAAGTGTCATGAGGAGAAATCATAGCTTGTCTTCTCTCATGTATTTCTTTGCACAAGCACTTTACATGACAGTAATGATGTCAGCCATGAGTGATAAAGTGTAACTTTAGGGGCTAGGGTAATAAACATAGGTAGAGGTAACCATTACCTAATGTATAGAATGATAACAGTTGATAAAGCCTGCTTTTCAAATATATTGGAAACCATTAGGTCAGAAAGTTTTATTTCAGGGTAGTAGTTTTGGAGTGAACAACTACAACTGTTTACATGAATAGATGGTCTTCAAAGGATTTGATGTAGGCAAAATATGGTGTATGAAGGAGCGTGGTTTTCAATAGTTCTTCAGAGAGCTCAAAAGGTACAGAAACTGAAAAGCCACTCTCTGATCCGGGTTGGGTCAAACCCCAACCCAGGTGTCATAAACTCTGTTCCATATACTGTACTACGCAGTGTCTCGTGCATACATAAGAACATAAGAAATAGGAGCAGGATTAGGCCATTTGGCCCCTCAAGACTGTTCCACCGTTCAATAAAATAATGGCTGATCTGATTGTGGCCTTAACTCCACTTTCCTCCCGGCCCCTCAAAACCCTTGTCTCCCTTGTAGATCAAAAATCTGTCCAATTCAGATTTGAATATATTCAATGACCCAGCCTCCACAGCTCACTGAGGAAGAGAATTCCACGGATTAACAACCCTCTAATAAGAAATTCCTCCTCATCTCCGTCTTAAAAGGGAGATCCCTTATTTTGAAACTGTGCCCCCAGTTCTAGATTCCCCCACGAGGGGAAACATCCTCTCGGTATCTACCCTGTCAAGCTCCCTCAGAATCTCAGTTTCTCAAGAACACAAAGAAACAGAAGCCGAATTAGACCATATGGCCCATTGAGCTTGCTCCGCCTTCAATAAGATCATGGGTGATCTTGGGCTTCAAATCCACTTTCCTGCCCACTCCCGTATTCCTTGATTCCCTGCGAGACCAAAAATCTATCTGTCCCAGCCTTAAATGTATTCAATGATGAAGCATCCACAACCCTCTGGGGTAGAGAATTCCAAAGATTCACAACCCTTTGAGTGTAGTAATTTCCCCTCATCTCAGTCCTGAATGATTGACCCCTTATCCTGAGTTTGTGTTCTAGATTCCCTGACCAGCAGGAACAATCTCTCAGTTTCTACCCTATCCAGCCCTTTCAGAATCTTGTATGTCACAATTAGATCGCCTCTCATTCTTCTAAACTCCAGAGAATATAGGCCCAATTTACTCAGCCTCTCATCCCAGAGACCAATTTAGTAAATCTTCACTGTACCGCCTCCACAGTGCAAGTATGTCCTTTCTTAAATGTGGAGACCAAAAACATAGTATTCCAGGTGTGGCCTCTCCAAAGCCCTGTACAATTTTAGGAAGACTTCCTTATTCCTGTACTCCAATTCCCTTGCAATAAAGGCCAACATGTCATTTGCCCTCCTAATAGTCTGCTGCACCTGCATGTTAACTTTGTGCGTTCCTTGTACGAGTACACCCAAGTCTCTCTGAACATCACTTACCAGTTTCACACCTCTTATAAAATATTCTGCTTTTCTTTTTTACGACCAAAGTGAACAACTTCACACTTCCCTACATTATACTCCATTTGCCATCTTGTTGCCCACTCACTTAACCTGTCTATATCTCTTTGCAGCCTCTCTAAGTCCTCCCAGCAGTTTACCTTTCCACCGAGCTTCGTATCATCAGCAAACTTCGATGCATTACTCTCTGTCTCTTCATCCAAGTCATTAACATAGAGTGTAAATAGCTGAGGCCCCAGCACTGATCCTTGCGGCACTGATTCACTGCCTGCCAATGTGAAAATGCCCCATTTATGCCCACTCTCTGCTTCCTGTCTGTTAACCAATACGCTATCCACACTAATATATTACCCCAACACCATGAGCCCTTATCTTGCCTATTAATCTTTTATGTGGCACTTTATCGAAAGCCTTTTGAAAATCCAGGTATACTACATCTACTGGTTCCCCTTTACCTACCCTACTAGTTACATCCTCAAAAACTCTTAAAAAAAAAAATTTGTTAAACAGGATCTCCCTTCAGTAAAACCATGCTGACTTGTTCTGATCATACTATGCTTTTCCAAGTGCAATGTTAATACTTCTTTAATAATAGTTTCCAGCATCTTCCCAATGACTGATGTTAGACTAACTGGCCTGTAGTTCCCTGTCTTCTCTCTACCTCCTTTCTTGAAAAGCGACGTAACATTTGCCAACTTCCAATCTGATGGGACCATTCCAGAATCTAAGGAATTCTGCAATATCATAGCCAGCACATCCACTATCTCTTCAGTTATCTCTTTTAGAACCCTAGGCCATCTGGTCCCGGGGACTTGTCAGATGTTAGTCCCTCAAGTTTCTCCAATACTTTTTCTTGGCTGATATCAATTATCTTTAATTTCCTTACTCTTTTTAGCTCCTTTACTGCCTATTTCTGGAATGGAAATACTGTCTTCTACTGTGAAGACAGACACAAAATATTTGTTCAATGTCTCGCCTTTTCCTCATTTCCCATGATGATTCTCCTGTCTCTGCCTCTAAGGGACCAACGTCTACTTTAGCTACTCTCTTCCTTTTTATGTACTTAGAAAAACTCTTAAAATCTGAATTTATATTGCTGGCTAGTTTACTCTCTCTCCATTTTTTCCCCTTTTTATCAATTTTTGGTGCCCTTTGCTGGTTTCTAAAACACTCCCAATCCTCAGACTTGCTACTATTCTTTGCAACATTTTAAGCCACTTCTTTTAGTCTAATACTCTACTCAACTTCCCGAGTGAGCCATAGATGGGTCTTTCTTGACGAGTTTTTGTTTCTGAATGGAATGTATTTTTGTTGAATCCTTTGAATTGTTTCTTTAAATGTTTCCCACTGTTCTTTTAACGCCATACCTTCCAGTCTATTTACCCAATTAACCTTAGCCAGTTCTCCCCTCATACTTTCGTAATTGGTTTTGTTTAAGTTTAAGATTCTTGTTTGTGATTGAAATGTGTCACTTTCAAGCTTAACATGAAATTCAATGGTATTAGGATCACTATTTCCCGTGGATCCTTTACTATGACATTGCTTATTAACCCTGCTTCATTACACAGTATGAGAGCTTTATCCCTAGTTGGTTGTGCAACTTATTGCTCCAAGAAACTGTCACGAAAACATTATACAAACTCATCTTGTAGATCACTGTTGCCAATTTGATTGTCCAAGTCTATATGCAGATTAAAGTCCCCCACAATTCATACATTACCTTTTTTACACGCTCCAATAATTTCTCTTTTAATGTTCTGTCCGATAATATAACTGTTAGGGGGCCTGTAAAATACTCCCACCAGTGTTTTCTGACTCCTGCCACTCCTAATTTCCACCCAAACTGATACTGCTTCATGATCTTCTGAGGCCAGATCCCTTCTTATTAATGTCCTTATGCCATCCTTTACTATCAGGGCTACCTCTCCTCCTTTGCCATTCTGTCTGTCTCTCCGAAATATCGCACACCCTGGACTATTCATTACCCAACCTTGATCTCCTTGTAACCATGTCTCGGTCATGGCAATTCAATCTACATCATTTACCTCTCTTCATGCCACTAGTTCATCTATCTTATTACAGATACTTTGTGCATTCATATAAAGGAACTTTTATTTCATTTTTTTTTACCTCTATTCCCTGCAATAATGTTCACCTCCCATTCTTCCTAAACTCCAATGAATATAGGCCCAATCTGCTCAACCTTTCCTTATCCCAGGAAACAGCCTAGTGGACCTTCTCTGAACTACTTCCAATGCAACTACAGCCCTCCTTAAGTAAGGAGGCCAAAACTGTACACAATACTCTGGGTGCAGTCTCACCAATGCCCTGTACAGTTGCAGCAAGACTTCTCCACTTTTATACTCCATTCCCCAGCAATAAATGCCAGCATTCCATTTGCCTACCTAATTACTTGCTGTACCTGTATGCTAACTTTTTGTGATTCATGGACGAGGACACCCAGATTCCTCTGTACTGCAGCATTCTGCAGTCTCTACATTTAAATAATATTCTGCTTTTCTATTCTTCCCACCAAAGTGGACAACCTCACATTTTGCCACATTATACTCCATTTGGCAAATCTTTGCCCACTCACCTATATCTCTTTCCAGACACTTTGTGTCCTCCTCACAACTTGAACACCTTGAAACATGGAATTGTGAACCAGAGAAGGAAGGAGGTTGAATAATAGAACCATAGAAAAATTAAGGCACAGAAGGAGGCCATTCAGCTCTTCATGTCCATGCTGGCTGAAAAAAATTAGCCGTCCAATCTAATCCCACCTTCCAGCACCTGGTCCATAGCCTTGCCGGTTACAGCACTTCAGGTGTTTGTCTAGGTACCTTTTAAATGAGTTGAGGGTTCGTGCCTCCACCACCGTTCTGGCAGTGAATTCCAGATACCCATCACCCTCTGGGTGAAAAAGCTTTTCCTCATGTTCCCTCTAATCCTTCTACCAATCACCTTAAGTCTGGTAATTGACCTCTCCACTAGGGGAAACAGGTCCTTCCTGTCTACTCTATCTAGGTCCCTCATAATTTTGTACACCTCTATTAAGTCACCCTAGCCTCCAATGTTGAAAGGAAAACAACCCTAGCCTATCCAATCTTTCTTCACAGTTCCAACTTTTGACCCCTGGCAACATTTGTGTAGATCTCCTCTGTACTCTCTCCAGAGCAATTATGTCCTTTCTGTAATGTGGCCATCCTTGGCCTCGATCCCAGATTTATCTGCCTCTTTCTCCACAGGGCTTCCAGTCCTTCTCTATCTCACCTGTCCAGCCTCTAACTCCACTCCATGTTCTCCCATACCCTGAATTATAGTGGACAGTTCCAGGGTGGAGCTAGCACAGGCACTTTTGTGTTAACCTTTCTATCACTCACGGAACGGAACTGCACAGGTTGATGACCTACAACAGGACGTCCACTAAAAACAATTCACAGTCACTAACTGGCAAGCGATTGTTTCACCCATCCTCTAACCCTTTCATAAGAAAGTTGGTTACTACCCATAGCACTAGAATGGAGACCAGGAGCTCAGCTTATTGAGAATTGTTGATGCAGACTCCAAACATTCTGCTGCAGCAGGGTTGAACAGAACTTAGAAACCCCCAAGCATAACACTGTTTGCAATTATGGTCTGGACAAAAATGTAGCATTAAATAAAACCGGGCTGACCTCCCACAATAGTGAGACCATGGGTCAGGACGCACTTAGTGTACAGTTCCTTCTGGTGTTTGAAGCTATCTCAGTAGAAAATCAAAGCAAGTTCACAATAGAATTTAATAAGAAAAAAAATCTAAATCATGGAACCGTACAGCAAGGAAGGAGGACAGTCAGTCTATCGTGCCTACACCTGCTCCTTCAAAGAGCTATCCAATTAGTTCCACTTTGCTCATCTTTCACAATAACCCTGCAAATTTTTCCTATTCAATATTTTATCCAATTCCCTTTTGAAAATTACTAGAGAACCTGCTTCCATCACCCTTTCAGGCAGTGCAAATTGCATTTTTTTAAATCTCAATTTTGACATGATACATGGCATTTTCAACATTCACTTGGTTTATACATCATCAACATCATTTAACCAAAGCAGCAAACTGGAGTAAATCTCAACATAAAACTGAATACTTTACCTAATACTTGCTGTTTCAATTTTTCTACTTCTTCTTTCAAATTTTTTATTTCGAGTTCTCTGCTTGCAGTTACTGGACCATCCACAGTCGAATACTGAAGCGCCTGAACAGTTTGTGTAGACTCTATCAAACAAAACCAAGTGAAGCAGCGTAAGTGCTCAAAGAATTTCATGACTGCAACGTGGACAATGCAGAGGGGTTAAGGCGAGATACCACGCTTTTGCTTTTTTTAAAGCTGAAAGTGAATGCTCTGGGTAACCCATGACTGTCTCATGTACAGTAAACACAACAGCCTGGAACCAAAACTGTCTGGCGCAAAAGTGTGCAATTCTGCCCACTGTATTGAGAAAGGCTCAGTCATCAGAGAGGGCGCAGCGAAAGGCAACTACTTTACAGAGGGAATGGACTGCCAAGTCAACAGATGAGGTGAATGTGTCTGTAATTCAAGAAAGTGAAATAAATATCTGGAGAAAAAATTGATAGTTACCTGTGCATTATTTCAACATATGGATTCTGAATTTAATTCTTAGTGTGTACAATTGATTGATCTTCACCTGGACTGCATTTGGCCTCAACTGAGTTTGTAAGGAAGAATACTCAAGGATCACACTCCGAATGATTCTTGCGAGAAAGTATATGCATGACCACAGGAGAAAACAAGGGTCTGGAATGGCTGTGGAACCATCCAATATTCCCTCTCCGGGCTTGCACACGAAGAGCAGCGACTTGGGTGAGACACCAGCAAGTTTCCAGTATTACAATAATGGCATTGATTATAAAGTGTTAGCACCCACAATTCTGAAGAAATCCACCACTTCTTAAAAATTAAATATCATATCCTGCCTTTCAATTTTACCATTACTGCTCTTCACTAAAAATATTCATGAACAATTGCATCACCATGTTCTTTCTGTTGAATAAATGATACATCAGACAGTCCACTTGTCCAGGTGGATGATAAAGTTATAAATGGAAGAAACTCATGTTATTCTGAAAGGATGAGATCAAGTGGGTTGAAGAGCTTGTGAATTTCAACAATTCAACTTGAAGGTACAATATGGTAGTCATTACTGAGACATGGCTGCAAGATGGTCAGGACAGCAAACTAAAGATGCCACGGTTATAAGGTCGACAGTAAAGATAGGGAAAATGGTAGGGGGGAGGAGTAACTTTATTAATTAAGAATGTAATCACTTCAATGATAAGGGAGGAAATAATGAGACGTAAGTAAGCAGTGGAGACTTTATGAGCAGAATGAAGAAATAGAAAAGGATTTAAGACTGCAGAGGGAGTTATATATAGGCCCTTTAGCAGCAGTTATGAAGTGGTAGAATGTGTAAATACAAAGATAGTCAAGCATGTAGCAAAGGCAGAGAACTTTTAATAGGGCATTTTAACCTTTAGACATAAGCAGATTAGCTCATGCCAGAAAGGCAGTGAGTTTCTTGAGTGTGTTCAGGATTGATTTCTGCAACAATATGCACTGGAGTGCTGACTTGGGTTGCGATGGAGTGTTAAATTGGAAGTTTGGTGACTGAGGAAGTTCGGTGAGGAGGGAGCGAGGAGCTCCTTTCATTTCCTACCTGTCCTCAGAGTGAGGGGAGCCAAGAGTTTCCAAAGAGCACAGCTGACTGGTGAGTAAGGCCTGGTGGGTATTTTTCAAAATGGATTGAATTGTAAGTCATTGTTTTAGCAAGACTTAGTTGATTTTTAAAATTATAATCTTCTAAAGTTTTAAATTTAAAGGGTTTAGTCATGGCAGGAGAGCTTGAAGCCGTGGTTTGCTCCTTTTGCTGCATGTGGGAATCCGGGAACATTTCCAGTCCCCAGGACCAGCATGTGTGCAGGAAGTGTGTACAGCTGCAGCTCCTGGAAGCTCGAGTTTCAGAGCTGGAACGGTGGCTGGAAACACTGTGGAGCATCCGCGAGTCTGAGAGCATCGTGGATAGCACGTAGAGAGAGGTGGTCACACCGCAGCTGAAGGGACTTGAGGAAGGAAGGGAATGGGTGACCACCAGGCAGTCCAAGAGAATCAGGCAGGGTAGTTCAGGAGTCCCCTGGGGTCCCGCTTGCAAATCGGTATTCCATTTTGGAGGCTGATGAGACTGGTTCCTCCAGGGAGTGCGGACAGAGCCAAGCTTCTGGCACCACAAGCAGCCTGTCTGTACAAGAAGGGGGAAAGAGAGGAAGAGCAATAGTAACAGGGGATTCTATAGTCAGGGGAACAGATAGGCGCTACTGTGGCCGTCAAACGTGACTCCAGGATGGTGTGTTGCCTCCCTGGTGCCAGGGTCCAGGATGTCACTGAACGGCTGCAGGGCATCCTGAAGGGGGAGGGTGATAAGGCAGAGGTCATGGTACATGTTGGTACCAATGACATAGGTAGAAAGGGGGATGAGGTCTTGCATCAAGAATTCAGGGAGTTAGGCAGTAGACTAAAAAGCAGGACCTCTCGGGTTGTAATTTCTGGATTACTCCCAGTGCCACGTGCTAGCGAGTATAGAAATAGGAGAATAGCACAGATGAATGCGTGGCTTAAGAGTTGGTGCAGGAGGGAGGGTTTTAGATTCCTGGACCACTGTGACCGTTTCTGGGGAAGGTGGGACCTGTACAAGCGGGATGGTCTACATCTGAACCAGAGGGGGACTAACATCCTTGCTGGCGGGTTTGCTAGTGCTGTTGGGAGGAGTTTAAACTAATTTGGCAGGGGGAGGGGATGCAGACTCCAAGCAGAATAAGGACACAACTAAACACAGGAAAGCGAACAAGTCAGAGGGAATACAGCAGAAGTAAGTTTCAAGGGAGTAAGACCAGGATGGAAGGCCTCTACTTTCATGCCAGGAGTACTGCAGGTAAAACGGATGAGTAAAGGGCAATGATTGACACGTGGAATTGTGATATAGTAGCCATCACGGAGACATGGTTGAGGGAGGGGCAGGATTGGCAGCTCAATATCCCGGGATATAGAATCTTCAGGTGAGACAGAGGAGGGGATAAAAGAGGAGGGGGCATTGCAATATTAGTTAAGGAGTCAGTTACTGCAGTAAGGAGAGATGATATCTTGGAGGGGGCATCAAATGAAGCTTTATGGGTAGAGTTTAGGAATAAAAAAGGGACAGCCACATTGCTAGGTCTTTATTAAAGATCCCCAGATAGTCAGCGGGAAATTGAGGAGCAAATATGTGCGCAATTTGAAGAGGTGTGTAAAAATAATAGGGTAATTATATTAGGTGATTTCAACTTTCCCAACATTAAAAGGGATAGTCATGGTGTTAAGGGCTTAGATGGAGTGGAGTTCTTAAAATGTATACAGGAGAACTTTTTAGCTCTATATGTAGAGGATCCAACAAGGGAGGGTGCAGTGCTGGATCTAATTCTGGGGAATGAAGCCGGACAGGTGGTTGATGTGTTGGTGGGGGTGCATTTTGGTGAGAGTGACCACAACATGGTACAATTTAAGCTTGTTATGGAGAAAGAAATAGACAAGTTGCAAAAAAAGGTTTTGGATTGGGGGAGAGCGAATTTTAGTAAAATAAGGCAGGATTTGGCCAAGGTAGACTGGAAAGAGTTACTTGTCGGGAAATCTACAGAAGAGCAGTGGGGGGCATTCAAAAAAGAAATGGGGAGGGTACAGGCCCAACATGTTCCCGACATAGGTAGGAGCAACAAGCCCAGAGAACCATGGATGACCAGAAACATTCAGGGTACGATGAGAAGGAAAAGAGAGGCTTTTAGCAAATACAAGGAGAGCAAATCAATGGAAGCATTAGTGGAGTATAGAAAGTGTAGGATGGAGCTTAAGAAAGCAATTACGAGAGCAAAGAGGAGATATGAGAAAGCTCTGGCTGGTACAAGTAGGGAAAATCCCAAGATATTCTATAAGTATATCAATGGGTAGAGGATAACCAGGGAAAGAGTAGGACCCATTAGGGACCAAGGGGGAAATTTGTGGGTGGAGCCAGAGGATATTGGTAGGGTGTTGAACGAATACTTCACATCAGTCTTCACCCAAGAGAAAGAGGATGTAGATATGGAACTTAGAGAAAGAGACTGTGAGGTTCTTGAGCAAATTGTCATAGGGAGTGACAAGGTATTGGAGGTTTTGGAAGGCTTAAAAGTGGACAAATCTTCAGGTCCGGACGATTTGCGTCCCAGGATGCTGTGGGAGGCGAGGGTGGAGATTGCAGGGGCTCTGACCCTAATTTTTAATTCCTCTCTGGCCACGGGGGAGGTGCCAGAGGACTGGAGAACAGCTAATGTGGTCCCACTATTTAAGAAAGGTTGTAGAGATAAGCCAGGGAACTACAGACCAGTGAGTCTCACGTCAGTGATAGGGAAACTACTGGAGAAAATTCTGAAGGAGAGAATCTATCTCCACTTGGAGAGGCAAAATTGATTAGGAATAGTCAGCATGGCTTTGTCAGAGGGAGGTCATGCCGAACAAATTTGATTACATTTTTTGAGCATGTGACCAGGTGTGTAGATGAGGGTAGTGCAGTTGCTGTAGTTTACATGGATTTCAGCAAAGCCTTTGACAAGGTCCCAAATGGGAGACTTATCAAGAAAGCAAATGCACATGGGATACAAGGTAACTTGATAAGGTGGATTCAAAATTGGCTTAGCTGTAGAAGAGAGAGTGATGACAGACGGCTGTTTTAGTGACTGGAAGCCAGTGTCCAGTGGCGTACCACAGGGATCTGTGCTGGGTCCCCTATTGTTTGTCATTTATATAAACGACATAGATGACTATGTGGGGGGTAGGATCAGTAAGTTCGCGGATGACACAAAGATTGGCCGAGTGGTTAACAGTGAGGTGGAGTGTCTTGGGTTACAGGAAGATATAGACGGGATGGTCAAGTGGGCAGAAAAGTGGCAGATGGAATTTAACGTTGAAAAGTGTGAGGTGATGCACTTTGGAAGGAGTAATGTGACACGAAAGTATTCAATGAATGGCCTGACACTGGGAAATTCCGAGGAACAAAGGGACCTTGGCGTGTTTGTCCATAGATCTCTGAAGGCAGAAGGGCAGGTTAATAGGGTGGTGAAAAAGGCATATGGGACACTTGCCTTTATCAATCGAGGCATAAATTACAAAAGCAGGGAGGTCATGTTGGAGTTGTACAGAACTTTGGTAAGGCCACAGCTGGAGTACTGTGTGCAATTCTGGTCGCCACATTATAGGAAGTATGTGATTGCATTGGAGGCGGTGCAGAGGCGATTCACCAGGATGTTGCCTGGGATGGAACATTTAAGCTTTGAAGAGAGGTTGGATAGGCTTGGGTTGTTTTCACTGGAGCAGAGAAGACTGAGGGGTGACCTGATCGAGGTGTACAAGATTATGAGGGGCATGGACAGGGTGGATAGGGAGCAGCTGTTCCCCTTAGCTGAAAGGTCAGTTACGAGGGGTCACAAGTTTAAGATGAGGGGCAGGAGGTTTAAGGAGGATTTGAGGAAGAACTTTTACACCCAGAGGGTGGTGACGGTCTGGAATGCCCTGCCTGGGAGGGTGGTAGAGGCAGTTTGCCTCACATCCTTTAAAAAGTACCTGGATGAGCACTTGGCATGTCATAACATTCAAGGCTACGGGCCAAGTGCTGGCAAATGGGATTAGGTAGACAGGTCAGGTGTTTTAATGCATCGGTGCAGACTCGATGGGCCGAAGGCCTCTTCTGCACTGTATTATTCTGTGATTCTGTGAATATGTTCTCCGACCAACAAGGGGGCAGGCCATATTAGATTTAATAATGAGTAATAACGCAGATTTAGATACCAGCCCAATAGTGTGTGAACATTTATCTAATAGTGATCATAATACAATATAGTAGCAAAAAAGTTCTGTTACTGGACGGAAACATGGCTAAAAAATGGTGAGGAAAAGGGAAGGAAAAAAGGGAGGTGGGGTGGCAGTACTGATTCGGGAAGACATTGTAGTGTTGGAAAGAAGGGATGACCTTGAGGGGGCAAAGATAGAATCCATTTGGTTAGAGTTGAGAAGGTATGATCACACGACCGGGGTATTCTATCAACCTCCAAATAGTGAGAGAGAGAAAGAGGAGCAAATCTGCAGGGAAATCACAGAGATGTGCAAGAACTATAGTGTGGTGATATTAGGGGACTTCAATTACCCAAATATCGATTGGGATAATATTAAAGGGAAAGGATTGGGAGGAATTTCTGAAATGTCTTCAGGAGAACTTCCTTGATTAGTAAATTCTCAGCCCAACTAGAAAGGAGGCATTGCTGGATCTGGTGCTGGGTAATGAGGTGGGCCAAGTGTCTGTGGGGGACCACTTGGGTAAGAGTGATCATGATAAGGTTTGGACTCATAATACAGAAAATCAAGGAACGAAATAAGGTATAATATCTACACTGGAAGAGGGCTATTTTCAATGCGACGAGAAGGGATCTAGCCAGGGTAAAATGGAACCAAAGACTGACAGGAAAAGCTGTAACAGAACAATGGGCTATCTTTAAAGAAGAGATGCTTTAGGTGCAGGCTAGGAACATTCCAACAAGGGAGAAAGGTAGGCGAAACAAAAACCGGGCTCCTTGGATGACAACGGAGATAGAGATTATGATGAAACAAAAAAAAAGAGGGTGTACGTTGCATGTCAGGTGAATTCTTCAAGTGAGAACCAGGCCATATACAATATGTTTGGAGGTGAACAGGATAAGAAGACTGGCAAAGAGAGAATATGAAAATAGAATGGCAATCAACATAAAAGGGAACCTAAAAATCTTCTACCAGCATGTAAATAGTAAGTGGGTAGTAAGAGGCGGAGTGGGGCCTATTAGGAACAAAGAGGGTAATACATGCTTAGCGGCACAGGGCAAGTCTAATATGCTTAATGAGTACTTTGTGTCAGCATTTACCAAGAGGAATCTGACAAAATATCGGTAGAAGCGAGAGAGGAAAGGCAATGGAAAGAGTAAAAAATTGAGAAGGAGCAGGTACTGAAAAGGTTGGCTATGCCTAGGGTAGATAAGTCACCTGGTCGGGATGGTGTGCATCCCAGGTTGCCAGAAGAAGTGGGGATGGAGATAGCGGAAGGGCTTGCCATAATCTTCCCTTGATACGGGGGAGGTGCCAGAGGATTGGAGAGTGGCAAATGTGATACCCTTATTCAAGAAAGGGTGTAAGCACAGCCCTAGCAACTTCACGCCAGTGAGTTTAACATCAATGGTGGGTAAGGTTTTAGAAACAATAATCAGGGAAAATAATCAACAGGCACTTGGAGAGGTTTGAGTTAATTAGGGATTGCCAGCATGGATTTGTTAAAGGCAGATCATGGTTGACTAATCTAATTGAGTTTTTTGATGAAGTAACAGAGAAGGTTGATGAACAGAATCCAGTGAATGTTGTCTACATGAATTTGAAGAAAGCATTTGATAAAGTACCACATAAAAGGCTGGTTAACAAAATAAGGCGCATGGAATAGGAGGGTCAGTGTTCAGTTGAATAAAAAATTAGCATAAGGGCAGAAAACAGCAAGTGGTGGTACATGTTGTTTTTCAGATTGTTTCGCCTACCCTTCTCCCTTGTTGGAATGTTCCTAGCCTGTACCTAAAGCATCTCTTCTTTAAAGATAGCCCATTGTTCTGTTACAGCTTTTCCTGTCAGTCTTTGGTTCCATTTTACCCTGGCTAGATTCCTTCTCGTCACGTTGAAAATAGCCCTCTTCCAGTGTAGATATTATACCTTATTTCGTTCCTTGATTCCAGATAGTGGTGTTCCCCAAGGGTCAGTGCTAGGATCACTGCTATTTTTGCTACATATAAATACTTGGATCTTGGAATAGACTGCAGAATTTCAAAATTTGCCGACTGACACCAAGCTTGGAGGAGTGGCAAACAGTGAAAATGATAGGAGCTGCCTGCAACAGGACATCGACAGGCTAGCAGAAAGGGCAGCCAAGTGGGAGATAGAATTTAATACAGACAAGTGTGAGGTGATGCATCTTGGTAGAAGGAATAGGGTGAGGAAATATAGACTTAACGGCCCAGTTCTAAAGAGTGCGCAGGTGCATTGATCTTTGAATGTGGCAGGACAAATTGAGAGTTGTTAGCAAAGCATATGGGATCTTGGGCTTAATAAATAGAGGCATTGAGTACAAAAGCAGGGAAGTTATGCTGAATGTTTATTAAGCTCTGGTTGGGCCCCAACTGGAGTATGGCATCCAGTTCTGGTCACTACACTTCAGGAAGGATGTGAGGTTCCTTGAGAGGATGCTGAGGAGATTTACCATCATGGTTCCAGAGATTTTAGTTACAAGGTTAGGTTGGAGAAGCTGGGGCTGTTCTCCTTGGAGCAAAGGAGACTGAGGGGAGATTTGAGAAATGTGTACAAGATTATGACAGGCTTAGATAAGTTGGACATGGGAAAACTGTTCCCATTAACTGATGGTACAAGGACTAGGGGACACAGATTGAAGGTCCTGGGCAAGAGATACAGCAGGAATGTGAGGAAGAAGTTTTTTATGCAGCGAGTGGTAATGACCTGGAATTCACTGCTCACGAGTCTGCTGGAAGTGGAGACAATCAAGGATTTCAAAAGGAAATTAGACAGGCACTTGAAGGAAATAAACTTGCAGGGCAATGGGGATCGAGTAGGGCGGTGGGACTGACTGAATTGCTCTGCGGAGAGTTGGCATGGGCTGAATAATCTCCTTCTGCAACGTAAGTGACTATGACTAGCAATCCACAGGCCTAGGCTAATGATCTGGAGCCTTGAGTTCAAATCCCACCATCGCAGCTAAAGAATTCAAATTCAATTCATTAATAAAAATTTGAATAAAAAGCTAGTTTCAGTAATGGTGCCATGAAACTATCATCGATTGTCATAAACACCCATCTGGTGCACTAATGTCCTTTAGGGAAGGAAATCTGCCATCCTTACCCTGTCTGGCCTATATGTGGATCCAGATCCACAGCAATGTGGTTGACATTTAACTGCCCTTGAAATGGCCTAGCAAGCCATTCAGTTCTATCAAACCACTACAAAGTCTATGAAAAGGAATCAAATTGGATGGACCACCTGGCATTGACCTAGGCACCGGAAACGACTACGGCAAACCCAGCCTGTCGACCCTGCAAAGTCCTTCTTACTAACATCTGGGGGCTTGTGCCAAAGTTGGGAGAGCTGTCCCACAGACCAGTCAAGCAACAGCCTGACATAGTCATACTCAACAAATCATACCTTACAGACAATGTCCCAGACACTGCCATCACCATCCCCAGCTATGTCCTCTCCCACTGGCAGGCCAGACTCACCAGAGGTGGCGGCACAATGGTATACAGTTGAGAGGGAGCTGCCTGGGAGTCCTCAACATCGACTCTGGACCCCATAAAAATTCATGGCATCAGGTCAAACATTGGCAAGGAAACCTCCTGCTGATACCACCTGCCGCTCCACCCACCCCCCCCTTCAGCTGATGAATCAGTGCTTCCCCATGTTGAACACTAATTGGAAGAAGCACCGAGTGTAGCATGGGCACAAAATGTACTCTTGGTGGAGAACTTGGTGCCTTACAGCTCCAGCGACCTGGGTTCAGTTCTGGGTACTGCCTGTGCAGAGTTTGCAAGTTCTCCCTGTGTCTGCGTGGATTTCTGTCGGGTGTTCCGGTTTCCTCCCACAGCCAAAGACTTGTAGGTTGATAGGTAAATTGGCCATTGTAAATTGCCCCTAGTGTAGGCAGGTGGTAGGAGAATGGTGGGGATGTGGTAGAGAATATGGGGTTAATGTCTCTTCTTCTTCTTTGGCCTCCTTATCTCGAGAGACAATGGATACGCGCCTGGAGGTGGTCAGTGGTTTGTGAAGCAGCACCTGGAGGGGTTAATGTAGGATTAGTATATAAGGGTGGTTGTTGGTCGGCACAGACTTGGTGGGCCGAAGGGCCTGTTTCAGTGCTGTATATCTAAATAAAAATAAATAAAATAAAAATAAAACTTCAATGTTCATCTTCAAGAGTGGGTCGGTAGCACCACTACTGACTGAGCTAGCCGAGTCCTAAAGGACATAGTTGCTAGAATGGGTCTGGGGCAGGTGGTGATGAAACCAAGCTGCTTGACCTTGTCTTCACCAATCTACCTGTCGCAGATGCATCTGTCCGTGACAGTACTGATAGGAGTGACTACCGCGCAGACCAAGTCCCGTCTTCACTCTGAGGATACCCTCCATCCTGCTGAGTGGCACTCCCACTGTGCTAAATGGGATAGATTCAGAACAGATCTAGCAGCTCAAAATTAGCCATCCATGAGACGCTATGGACCATCAGCAGCAGCAGAATTGTATTCAACCACAATCTGTAACCTCATGGCCCAGCATATCCCTCACTCTACCATTACCATCAAGCCAGGGGATCAACCCTGATACAATGAGGAGTACAGAACAGCATGCCAGGAGTAGCATCAGACATATCGAAAAATGAGGTGCCAACCTGGTGAAACACAGGACTACATGCATGCTAAACAGCGGAAGCAGCAGGCAATAGACAGAGCTAAGAGATCCCACAAGCAACGAATCAGATCAGAACTTTGCAGTCCTGCCACATCTAGTTGTGAATGGTGGTGGACAATTAAACAACTAACTGGAGGAGGTGGTTCCACAAACATCCCTATCCTCAATGATGGGGGAGCCCAACACATAAGTGCGAAAGACAAGGATGAAGGATTCGCAACCATCTTCAGCCAGAGATGCCAAGTAGATGATCCATCACAGCCTCCTCCTGAGGTCCCAACATCACAGATGCCAGTCTTCAGCCAATTCAATTTACTCCATGCAATATCAGGAAATGGCTGATACAGCAAAGACTATAGGCCCTGACAATGTCCCGGCAACAGTACTGAAGACTTGTGCTCCAGAACTAGATGTGCCCCGACCCAATCTATTCCATTAAAGTTACAACATGGCATTTACCCGACAATGTACAAATTAGCCTAGGTATGTCCTGTCCACACAAAGCAGGACCATTCCAATCTTGTCAATTATTGCCCCAACAGCCTCCTCTCGATCATCAGCAAAATAAAGGAAGGTATCGTTGACATTGCTATCAAGCAGCACTTACACACCAATAACCTGCTCATTGATGCTCAGTTTGGGCTCTTCCAGGTCAGCCTTGTTCCAAACATGGACAAAAGAGCTGAATCCAAGAGGTCAAGTGAGAGTGACTGCCATTGACATTAAGGCAGCATTTGACCAAGTATGGCATCAAGGAGCCCTAGCAAAACTGAAGGCAATGGGAATCAGGGGAAAAACTCTCTACTGGTTGGAGTCATACCTAGCGCAAAGGAAGATGGTTGCAGTTGTTGGAGGTCAAGCATCTAAGCCCCAGGACATCACTGCAGGAATTCCTCAGGGCAGTGTCCTAGACCCAACCATCTTCAGCTGCTTCACTTTATCTCCATCATAAGGTCAGAAGTGGGGATGTTCGCTGATGATTGCACAATGTTCAGTACCATTTGCAACTCCTCAGATACTGAAGTCCATGTCCATATGCAAGACCTTTACAACATTCAGGCTTGGGCTGATAAGTGGCAAGTAACATTCACGCCACACAAGGGCCAGGCAATGACCATCTCCAACAAGAGAGAATCTAACCATCTCCCTTTGACACTTAACAGCATCACCATCGCTGAATCCCCCACTATCAACATCCTGGGGGTTACCATTGACCAGAAACTGAACTGGACCAGCCACACAAATGCTGTGGCTACAAGAGCAGATCAGAGGCTATTGGAATTCTGTGGCGAATAACTCACATTCTGACTCCCCAAAGCCTATCTGCCATCTACAAGGCACAAGTCAGGAGTGTGATGGAATAATCTTCACTTGCTTGGATGAGTACTGCTCCAACAACACTCAAGAAGCTCAACGCCATCCAGGACAAAGCAGCCTGCTTGATTGGCATCTTAATCACCACCCTCAACATTCACTCCCTCCACCACTGGCACTGCAGCAACTCACCAAGCCTTCTTTGATAGCACCTTCCAAACCTGCAACCTCTACCAACTAGAAGGACAAGGGCAGCAAATACATGGGAACACCACCACCTGCAAGTTCCCCTCCAAGCCACACACCATCCTGACTTGGAACTATATCATCATTCCTTCCCTGTTGCTGGGTCCTACTCTTGCGTTGGTTTACCTACACCAGATGGACTGCAGTGGTTCAAGAAGGCGGCTCACCATCACCTTCTCAAGGGTAATTAGGAATGGGCAATAAATGCTGGCCCAGCCAGTGATGCCCACATCCCCCGAATGACTAAAAAAAAGCTCGAGTTTAACGTAATGTTTGAAAGGGAGAAATACAAAACAGATGCTAAGAGTCTACATTTAGGTAAGGCCAATGTCAATGCGATGAGACAGAGACTGTCCACAGTAAATTGGGCAAATCTATTAATGGATAAAATGACAGAAGATCTTCCAATTAGGCACTCTACAGCCCACTGGACTCAAAATTGAGTTCAACAACTTCAGACCATGCCTCCATTTTGATTTTTTTTTTTAACCACATGCTAGTCTTAAACTTGTTCTTCATGTTTTTGCTTTCAGACGGAGCTGATCATTATTCTGCTATTAAGATTCTCTCTGAACAAATGCTTTTACTACTCCCTTTGCGTTTTATTCCATGACGTCTTGGTCATTTAATCTCTCCTGCCCTCGGCCCTATCACAAACCTTCCCTTTTGCTCTTCTTCCCCAGCCCCCGCCCCTTTTACTTGCTTAAAACTGATTACATTTCTAACCCTAGTCACTTCTGATGAAAGGTCACAGACCTGAAAACGTTAACTTTGTTTCTCTCTCCACAGATGCTGCTAGACCTGCTGTGTATTTCCAGCACGTTCTGTTTTTAAACCACATATCCAAGTTTGCCAGTGACAGAAAGATAGGCAGTACTGCAAGCAGTGCAGATCGAAGCGTAAAATTACAAAAAGATATTAATAGACTATGAGAATGGATAAAATTGTGGCAAATGGATTTCAATGTAGTCAAATTTGAAGTCATCCACTTTTGACCTAAAAAAAGGACAGAACGGATCAAAAGCTGGAAACAGTGGAGGTCCAAAGAGACTTAGGGCTCCAGGTAAAGAGATCATTAAAATGTTATGGACTGGTACAGAAAATGATCAAAAAGAATAATGGAATACTGGCCTTTATATCTAAAGGACTGGAATACAAGGGGATAGAAGTTATGCTACAGTTATATAAAGCTATTAGAACACATTCAGAACACTGGAGAGTCCAGGGCAAGGGGTCATAGGCTAAAATTTAAAGCCAGGCCTTTCAGGAGTGACATAAAGAAACACTTTTACACACAAAGGGTGGAAGAAGTTTGGAACTCTCTTCCGCAAATGGCAATTGATGCTAGGTAAATTATTCATTTCAATTATGAGACTGATAAACTTTTGTTAAGCAAAGGATTAAGGGATATGGGGCAAAGGCTGGAGTTAGGTCACAAATCAGCCATGATCTCACTGAATTGTAGAACAGGGTTGAAGGGCAAAATGGCCTACTCCTGATCCTACGTTCCTAACAAGGTGGCTTAGCATTACGATTTTCCAGCCACCAGGAATAGTGCTTCATAACGCCTCAAACCAGGAAGTCCTTGGGACCTGAACCCTCACCTTGAAGTTTCCTACTCAGTTCAAGTTTTTCTTGTTCTAAACGTCGTATCCTCCTCTCATAAGCCTCTGTGGCTAAGCTGTCCTCTAATGTCCGCTGAATGTTGATATCAACATCCGTCGAGGATGATCCAGCAGCATCTCTCAGACTGCTTCTGTCAGACAGAATACTGAGAAAGAAACAAATGTATTAGAAAATACCTCTGCACAAGAGGTAAGGAATTATTGGTGTAAAACAAAGCAAAATCAAATTGGATATATTTGGAACTACTATGCAGCAAGCATTTGCTATAAAACAGCGAACTCCTCACAAACAGGTCCTGATAAATGGACAGGCTGTAACTGTATATTAAATCTGTGCCTGAGAAGGAACCAATGCTTATACCCAGATCTGTGACAAATTAAGTATTTGGAACTTGTGGTTTAAGCCAATTATTTAAAGCGTAATGACAGTCTAAGGCTGGTGCCTCCTATTGTATATTCAACAGTGTGTTATAACCATGAATAGAGAAAATGAGCAAAACTTATTATGCAATAATTAACAGTAATTTCAGGTGCTTTTACATTTCATGAGATCTGTGTTCAGATAGCGAATGCCTCGAGCAGTGGTCTCACACAGCTGGCAGAAAGACAAGTGTAAAACCAGAGGCATTTGCTAAGACCAGCTGCTGAGAAGCTTGTTGTCCCAGCAGATCTGGTGGGCCAGTTGCAGCAAGTCCCAGCAGTTTCACAATTAGTTTGTAGCTGAATGATTGAACTCTTGCTTCATGGACACGGCAGGACTAGGGCACATGAAAGTACTTTTTGATTAAAATTTAATTAACATTGTTATGCTAAACATTTATAAATCACTGGAGTATTGTGTTCAATTCTTGCATTACATTTTGGGAAAGATGTTGAGGTCTTGGAAAGCATGCACAGCAAATTTACTAAAATGACAGAGTAGTTACTTCAGGAGACCAGAGAAGCTGGGATTGTTCTCCTTAGATCATAGAGGTTAAGGGGAGGTGTAATAGAGGTATTCAGAATTATGAGGGGATCTGATAGAGCAAGCAGGGATAAACAGTTATCTCTGACAGGTGAATCAGTAACCAGATGTCATAAAGTAATTCGCAAAACAAAACTGGAGGAAATGAAAATTTTTTTTTTACACAGAGGGATGTTAAGATGTAGAATGCACTACTTGAAAGGGTGGTGGAATCAGATTCCAGAGACTTTTAAAAGGCATTTGAACATATTTTTGAAGAGGACCAATTTGCAGGGTTATGGGGAAAAAAGCGGACGTGTGGGATTAAATTGGATAACACTTTCAAACAGCATGATAGGTGAAATGGCCTCTGTCTGTGCAGTAAGATTCTATGATTCTACAGTGGGCAAATTAACAAAGCTAGTTTGAACTTTACTGGCTGCTTACACTTCATTGGGGATGCCCAATGACATTTTTTTTTATTCACTCATGGGATGTGGGTGTCACTCGCTAGGCCAGCATTTATTACCCATCCATAATTGCTCGAGGTGGTGGTGGTGAGCTGCCTTCTTGAACCGCTGTAGTCCATGTGAGGTAGGTACACCACAGTGCTGTTAGGAAAGCAGTTCCAGGATTTTGACCCAGCGACAGTGAAGGAACAGCGATATAGTTTCACGTCAGGATAGTGTATGACTTGGAGGGGAACTTGCAGGTGGTGGTGTTCCCATGCATTTTCTGCCCTTGTCCTAGTTGGTAGAGGGCACAGGTTTGGAAAGTGCTGTCTAAGGAGCCTTAGTGAGGTGCTGCAGTGCATCTTGTAGATGGTACACACTGCTGCCACTGTGCGTCGGCAGTGGAGGGAGTGAATATTTGTGGATAAGGTGCCAATCAAGCGGGCTTCTTTGTCCTGGATGGTGTTCAGCTTCTTGAGTGTTGTTAGAGCTGCACCCATCCAGGCAAGTGGAGAGTATTCTATCACACTCCTGACTTGTGCCTTGTAGATGATGGACAGGCTTTGGGAAATCAGGAGGTGAGTTACTCGCCACAAGATTCCTAGCCTCTGACCTGCTCTTGTAGCCAAGGTATTTATATGGCTACTCCAGTTCAATTTCTGGTCAATGGTAACCCTTAGAATGCCATTGAATGTCAAGGGGAGATGGTCAGATTCTCTCTTGTTGGAGATGGTGGTGGTGACACTTGTGTGGCACGAATATTACTTGTCACTTATCAGCCCAAGCCTGAATATTGTCCAGGTCTTGCTGCACTTCTACATGGACTGCTTCAGTATCTGAGGAGTCGCAAATGGTGCTGAACAATGTGCAATTATCAGCGGACATGCCCACTTCTAACCTTATGATTGAAGGAAGGTCACTAATGAAGCAGCTGAAGATAGTTGGGACTAGGACACTACCCTGAGGAACTCCTGCAGTGATGTCCTGGAGCTCAGATGAATGACCTCCAACAACCACAACCATCTTTCTTTGCACTAGGTATAACTCCAACCAGCGGAGAATTTTCCCGATTCCCATTGACTTCAGTTTTGCTAGGGCTCCTTGATGCCATACTCGGTCAAATGCTGCCTTGATGTCAAGGGCAGTCACTCTCACCTCACCTCTGCAGTTCAGCTCTTTTGTCCATGTTTGAACCAAGGCTGTAATGAGATCAGCAGTTGAGTGGCCCTGCCGGAACCCAAACTGAGCGTCACTGAGCAGGTTATTGCTAAGCAAGTGCCGCTTGATAGCACCTTCCATCACTTTACTGATAATTGAGAGTAGACTGATGGGGTGGTAATTGGCCAGGTTGGATGTGTCCTGTTTTTTGTGTACAGGACATACCTGGGCTATTTTCCACATTGCCAGGTAGATGCCAGTGTTGTAGCTGTACTGTAACAGCTTGGCTAGGGCGCGCAGCAAGTTCTGGAGCACAGGTCTTCAGTACTATTGCTGGAATATTGTCAGGGCCCATAGCCTTTGCAGTATCCAGTGCCTTCAGTCGTTTCTTGATATCACGCGGAGTGAATCGAATTGGCTGAAGTCTGGCATCTGTGACGCTGGGGACTTCAGGATGAGGCCGAGATGGATCATCAACTCGGCACGTCAGCTGAAGATTGTTGCAAATGCTTCAACCTTACCTTTTGCACTGATGTGCTGGGCTCCCCCATCATTGAGGAAAGGCACGATACAAATGCAAGTTTTTTTTTCTTTTATAGTACATACAGATTTGCTCTTGAAGTTTATAGCACTAAGTTAAGAACTGGAATTGAATAACTGTATCATTCTTTTACAGTGGATTAAAAAAAACAGCAAACTGGTGAAAACAGTGAACTGACCCAGTTAGCTAAAGGCAGTGTTATATAGAAACTGAAGTTCTCAAGGACAGTTAGGGATGGGCAATAAATGCTGGCCTAGCCAGCAACACCCACTACCCATGAAAGAATTAAAAAAATTCAGTGGGGCTAATTTCATCATAGTCCACTCCGAGTAATGAAACTATGATCAAAGGGAATGTGGGTCAGATAAAATATTACATTGCAGTCCCAATTCTTTGACCTACACTCCCTCCCACTGTGGAATGAACTTTCTATTGGGCACTGTAGGCTCATCTACTGTACTTAAGGTACTTATCCTAAAGGTGGAATTTCACCACTTTCACTATCTTAACAATCTAAGCTACAATTAACAGTAGCACCTTCTGTTTATGGTCCATTTTGGTAGTTCAATTTATAGGGGCTGATGACATGAGAAGCATTGGATTAATTGGTGGAGCTACCGAGTCTGACAGCACACTTAGGTTAAAATCCATTTACACAGAAATAACCATAAATCATTTTCAGCTACATTAGTAGGCAAAGTACAAGGATAAAGAAGTAATAAAGAATTCATACAAATCATTGATTAGACCAAAGTTACAGTACTGTGTGCAGTTTTGGGTTCCATTATACAAAAGGCATTGAAGCCACAACAAATACTCACTCGGGTGTTGTCAGGGTTAGAAAACTATAGTTTTGAGGACAGACTAGAGATACTAGTATTCTAAGAGGAGATTCACTAGGTGTTTTTAAAATTATGCAGGATATTCATAAGCCTGAACAGAGGCATATTATTCAACTGGTTGAGGGAGTCAGTGATGAGAGGTCTATTTGAGGATACATAGGTGGTGCCAGAGGACTGGAGAATTGCAAATGTTATACCCATGTTGAAAAAAGGGTGTAAGGATAAAGCCAGCAACTACAGGTCAGTTAGTTTAACCTCAGTGGTGGAAAAGCTTTTAGAAATGATAATCCAGGCCAAAATTAACTTGGACAATTAACTTGATTAATTAGGGAAAGCCAGCACAGATTTGTTAAAGGCAAATCGTGTTTAACTAACAAGCTGGAGTTTTTTTGATGAGTGAACAGAGAGGGTTGATAAGGGTAATGTGGTGTATTTGGACTTCCAAAAGGCATTTGATTAAGTGCCACATAATAGGCTTATGAGCAAAGTTAAGGCCCATGGAATAAAAGGGACAGTGGTGGCATAGATACGAAGTGGGCTGAGTGACAAGAAATACAGAGTAGTGGGAAATGGTTGTTTCTCATAGCAACACAGGAAATGGGAGCAGGAGGAGGCCATTCAGCCCCTCGAGCCTGCTCTGCCGTTCGACTAGATCATGGCTGATCTTCTACCTCAACACCATTTTCCTACACTATTCCCATGTCGCTTGATATCTTCAGACTGGAGGACAGTATAATGATGCTCCCCAGGGGTCAGTACTAGGACCACTGCTTTTTCTTGATATTGTTACGACCGACCGCTCCTGTCAAAACCCCCAATCAAAATATACGATTCTGACTGTGGTGGGACCAACGCACTGTTAATTCAAACCCGTCGTTCCACAGATCGGCTAACATATCATTTAAAAACTTTCCAAATTAAAGACCCACCAAATTGTACCATCTATTAACCCCCGAATGAGGCTAACCAAACCAGATGTCTTTAAATTAACAAATTAACTCTTTATTAAAAGAACTAAATTCTTAAACACTATGAAGATATAAACAACATTTCAAATAGAAAAAATTAGAGTCCTTGCAAATTTACAGTCCGAGATTGCTTGAAGTCCTCACAGTTTTCCGATGCGGGGAAAAAACGTCCTTTCGCAATAGAACAGTCGGTAGTCTAACTTCAGTAGGTGATGCTTTCCTTCTCCAGCAAATTTCAACAATTAACAACTTGCAAACACTTTCAATGGAATCAATCTGACTTTAGAGCTTTTTAAGGGATAAAAGATTGTCACAGTTTAACTTCCCTTTCTTCAATTTAAATTACCAGAGATCTCTGTCTTTGCTTGATGTTTTTAGAATTTTGAGAGATAATAATCAGCAGACTAAAATCCTCTTCCTTCAGTTTAAATAGTACAGAGTTCTTTTTCAGGTGCGTTCATCACAGCTGTGCCCTCTGTGTCTGTGTGTTCTGTTAGCACAAACTGTCTCACTAAAAGCCAGTTCAAACTGAATTGAAACAAACATATCACATCAGGCTTACACCCAGTGGCTGTTTCCATGGTAACGAGAATGCACCCTTTGAATCGCAGTCTCTAAATGGCTGTTTCTAAAGCAACGAAAATGCACCTTCCTATAACTCCTAAGGCTTGCCGGCTCTTAAAGCAATCCCTTGCAAGCCTTAAAGGAAAACCACATATTCCGAAACAAAAACTACAGGACCATGACAATATATATTAATGACTTAGTCTTGGACATACAGGGCACAAGTTCAAAACTTGCAGACGACACAAAACTTGGAAGTATTGTGAGGAGGATAGTGACACACTTCAAGAGGAGATAGACGGGCTGGTGGAATGGGCGGATACATGCCAGATGAAATTTAAGGCAGAGAAATGTGAAGTGATGCATTTTGGTAGGAAGAATGGGGAAAGGCAATAGATACTAAAGAGTACAATTCTAAAGGGGCGCCGGAACCCACAGATCTGGGGGTATACGTGCACAAATTGTTGAAGGTGGCAGGCCAGGTTCAGAAAGTGATTAATAGGTATTTGGGATCCCAGGCTTTATAAATTGAGGCATAGAGTACAACAGCAAGGAAGTTATTATTTTAACACAGGTTCGAACTCAAGTAGAATAATGTGTCCAATTCTGGCAAAGTACCCTAGGAAGGATGTGAAAGTTTTAGAGGTGGTGCAGAAAAGATTTACGACAATAGTTCCAGGGATGAGGGACTTCAGTTATGAGACTGGGTTGGCATCCTTCCATCTACAAAAGTTGATGAACATGCAGCAAACAATCCATTTAGGTGGAGTGTCTTCTTTTGGTGTACCTTTGTTGATGGTTGTGAAGGCCAATCCTTGACAGGCAGTTTCTGCCACAAGTGCTGCATGTGTGCTGCATGTGTATAGCTGCCAAGTGCAACAATGAGTTGTTGTTTTTGATGTTGGGGCCTGTTGCCAAGCTGCTGTAGCAACTGGTCATCGTGGTAGTGCACACGAGTCCACAGTGTTCCTCTACTTGAGTTCGAACCTGTGTTTTATAAAGGTTCATAATAACTTCCTTGCTGTTGTACTCTATGCTTGATGTCCATCATGCAGATGTGTCCAATCCACTGAAGCTGCCTTGATTAGTGCTGACACACTAGGGAGCTCTGTCTTTGAGAGGACTGCTGCATTTGTGATTTTGTCCTGCCAGGATATACCCATAATGCACCGCAGACAGCGAAGATGGAAATTATTGAGCTTCTTTTCCTGGCAGCTGTAAGTCACTCATGTTTCACAGCCATACAGCAAGCTGTTGAGAACATGGGCCTTATAAACCATCAGCTTGGGCTGAAGGGTCAGCTTGGTGTTATCCCATGCCCATTTTGCAAGTTGGCCATAGGTGGTAAGTGCTTTCCCTATGTGTGTATTGAGCTCTGCATCAAGTGACAGACTGTCACCATGGCCCCAAGGTAGCAGAATTTGCTAATCACTTCCAGTGGGGTGTTATTTAGTGTGATCTGGGGCAGAGATGCAACACCTTATCCCATGACGCTTATAGTCAAGGAGAACAAGTTTCAGGCATGGGACAGACAGTCCATGAGTCTTTGTAGCTGAGTTTCCATGTGAGCAACTAGCACAGCATCATCAGCGTAGAGGAGTTCTCTGATCAGGACATGATGCGTTTTTTTCTTTGTTTTCAGTCTTGATAGATTGTACAGCTTGCCATCTGACCTAGTGTGCAAGTAGACTCCTTCCATATCTGCAGGGAAGGTGAAGGTCAGGAGCATGGAGAAGAAAATGCCAAACAGAGTGGGGATTGGGACACAACCCTGTTTCACTCCATTCTTCACTCCGAAACAGTCGGAAGTGGAGTCATCAATCTGTACAGTGCAGTGCATGTTGTCATGGAAGGAGCAGATGAGACTGAGGAGCTTCGGTGGACAGCCAATTTTTCCCAAAATCTTGTACAACCCTGCTCTGACGACTGTGTCAAATGCCTTAGTGAGATCTACAAAAGTAAGGTTCCCTACACTTCTCTGGAGAGGTCGTATCCACAGCAGATCTGCCGGAACGGAAACCGCACTCGCTTCAGCGTACACTCGGTCCGCAGGTAAATGGAGTCTTTTAAGTATGACCCGAGCAAAGGCCTTCCCCATGATGCTAAGGAGTGAGATGCCCCTGTAGTTATGGCAGTCGCCTCTGTCACCTTTGTTTTTGTATAGTGTGATGATTTTGGCATCACGCATCTCCTGTGGAACAGAGCCTACATTCTCGCAGAGAAAGAGAAGGTCATAAAGGTGTGGCAATAGATGGGAATTTCCGTGCTTGAGCAGTTTGGCTGGGATCCCGTCCTTGCCCGGTGCCCTTCTGTTCACTAGGTGGTCTATGGCCTTCTCAAGCTCTAGTGCTGAGGGTCCTTCATCGAGCTCATCCATGACAGTAAGTTGCAGGAGAGCACTGAGCGCAGACTGGAAATTGTCCAACTCTCAGGAGTACTGCTAACAGTCGTGTTCAGCCCAGCGGAACATCTGTTTACTCCTGTCGGTGAGTACTTCACCATCTGCCAACTTCAGGGGAGCAACTTTGGTGATGGCAGGGCCATGCGCCCTCTTGATCCCTTCATACATAGCTCTTAGATTTCCTTTGTCACAGGCAGTTTGGATTTCTCGACATAAGCTGATCCAGTGTTTGTGCAGTATCTCCCTCTCCTTTGCATGGCTGTCTTGGCTACTTTCAAGTTATGCAGTCTCTTAGATAAGAACACAAAAAATAGGAGGAGTAGGCCATTCAGCCCTTCGAGCTGCTTCGCCATTCATGGCTGATCTACTTTAACACCATTTCCTGCCCTATCCCCATATCCCTCAATGTTTTTACCACCAAATTATGCTTCTGCTGCTTCATAGATGATTTAGCCTCGTGACTTCCAAGCTTCATCAATGCCGGCATCGATGCTTCCCATTAAGGCTTTGGTGCGTAGCTAGCTTTCTAGCGACAGTGCGAAGTGCTGGTATTTGGCATCATTGCTATGGAAGGGATGTTGAAGCAAGGTAGGCCATTGTGTTTGGAGCTGTGGAACTTTCAGGGGTGCCCTTCATTCTGCTGCTGATAAAGAGAGTGGTCGGTGTCACGATGGTAGGTCTGGGTGTGAAGAACTCACTGGGCAGATCGCGCCTCCTTGTGATGACTAGGTCTAGTTGGTGTCAATGACCAGACCTTGGGTGATGCCATGATACCCTGTGGCGATATCTGCCCTGGAAGAAAGTGTTGATGATGCAGTGTTCATTCAGGGCACAAAGCTCAAGAAGGCATTGTCCATTATTGTTGATCTTGCCCACCCCATGACGACCGAAGGACACTGACCATGAATCACTGTCGGCCCCAACACATAGATCAGCCATGATCTCACTGAATGGCGGAGCAGGCTCGAAGGGCTGAATGACCTACTGCTGCTCCTATTTCTTATTTTATGTAAAGGTAATTTGAGACCTACTCAGCTGAGATGACATCTGTGATTGATGCAAAAGACAAAGCCTACATGATGCACAACATAAACCCAACAGCTAAGACACTGCATGACCTGAAAGTAGCCAAGACAGCCGCGCAAAGGAAGCAGTTACTGCGCAAACATTGTGTTGAAGTCACCCAGGATGAATAGCCTCTTGCAATTTGGGATGCTCCTCAGAATGTCACCTAGGGAGTACTAGAAATGCTCCTTATCTGAGATGCTGGCGTTCAGAGTTGGGGCGTAGACGCATATGATGTTGACTGTGCCTCCATCAGATGATAAGCGCAGGGAGATGAGATGCTCCAAGGTTGCTACAGGTGGCTCAATTGACTGTATCAGCTGGTTGCTCACTGCGAAGCCTACACCATGTTCACAGTGATCTTCAGCACTCTTTCCATGCCAGTAGAAGGTGCAAAAGAGCCTCTGTCGGCTAATCTGGTTTTGTAAGAGCAGCAATGTTGACACCAAGGTTGTGTAGCTCACGGTCAATCAGGGCTGCCTTGTGCACACTTGCTGTGGAGTGTGGATCGTTGTTCATTCCAGGACACACAGTCCTCACATTCCAGCTTCCAAGCCATGAAGTTACCCTTCTTTGTTTGCTGCATAGCCTAGGCATGGTTTCTGGAGGTGCACACTTGCCTAGCATCTGCACTCCACTCTCAACCTTGCAGGCTGGTGTCCAGAGGGAAGGCGAAAGCCTATACATCTGGGGCCTATTTGGTTGGTTAAAGGAGTTGCCGGAAGGTGCTAACTTGAGGGAAACACTAACTGCCTAATGGGACTCCACTCCAGATTTTGTTGGGTTTAGACCCTGAGCTCTTGATGTTGTTGTGAATGTTGCAGGCACTGACCAGCAGGGCCCAAGATTGGCACAAAAGTAGGTGTGATCTTGTCCTCCAGCTGTGCGAAGAGTTGCTGCTTGCCACCTCCATCCCCCAAATCCTCCAGCTACTACACCCTCAGGTAGCCAGTCTGAGATGACTGTAGGTTACTTAGGAGTGAACGCAGCACAGGTGAGTGAATTTCTGGCCAGGAATAGGCTGAAGTGGAAAAATCAGTATAATCAGTGGCCAGTCAGCAGCTCAGCAGGAGATTGAAGCCTTTCAATCACAGCAGTGGTGGGGAAGGGCAGTAAGCTGATCAAAGTTACTTTAAATATCACAACAGAGTAGCAATTCAGAGTCAAAGTTGGGTCTTGCATTACAACCAGTGCAATCCAGATTAGAGAAAATGGGGTTGTTCTCCTTAAAGAAGAGGAGGTTGAGAAGAGGTGTTCAAAATCATGAGGGATCTGGACAGACTAGACAGAAAGAAACTGCTCCCTAAGGCACAGCAGTCGAGAATGAGAGGACACTGATATAAGGTGATTTAAGGTGCCCATCTTTTCCAGAACTCCATGATTGAATCTCTTCAATCTCCGTGACCGCATGGGTTTCCGCCGGGTGCTCCGGTTTCCTCCCACAGCCAAAGACTTGCAGGTTGATAGGTAAATTGGCCATTGTAAATTGCCCCTAGTGTAGGTAGGTGGTAGGAGAATTGGGGGAAGGTGGGGATGTGGTAGGGAATATGGGATTAATGTAGGATTAAGTAGAAATGGGTGGTTGTTGGTGGGCACAGACTCGGTGGACCAAAGGGCCTGTTTCAGTGCAGTATCTCTAAAGAAAGAATAAAGAATCAGGTTCCTGCCCCTGCGCAGTGCCAAAACAGCTCTTATCAAAATCACAGATGACTCCTACATGACTGTGACAAAGGTAAACTTTCCCTCCTCATCCTGTCTGCAGCCTTTGACATGGTTGACCACACAATCTTCCCCCAAAGCCTCTCCACTGTCGTCCAGCTGGCTGGGACTACTCTCAACTGGTTCCATTCTTATCTATCTAATCATATGCAGGTACCATTTACAATAGCTTCTCTTGCTGCTCCTGCACTGTTACCTCTGGTAACGTCAATGTAACTCCTTTATTCAAAAAGGAAGGGAGGCGGAAAGCTGGAAACTACAGGCCAGTTAACTTAACATCTGTCTGAAGGAAAGTGTTGGAAACTATTATAAAAGATGTTATCGCAGGGCACCTAGAAATGTTCAAGGTAATATCAGGCAGAGTCAACATGGCTTTGTGAAAGGGAAATTGTGTTGAACCAATTTATTGGAGTTCTTTGAAGAAGTAACATGTGCTGTGGATAAAGGGGAACCAGTGAATGTTCTGTACTTAGATTTCCAGAAGGCATTTGATAAGGTGCCACATCAAAGGTTATTGTGGAAAATAAAAGCTCATGGTGTAGGGGGTAACATATTGGCATGGATAGAAGATTGGCTAGCTAACAGGAAACAGGCATAAATGGTCATTTTCTGGCTGGCAAGATGTAACAAGTGGTGTGCTGCAGGGATCAGTGCTGGGGCCTCAACTTTTTACAATTTATATAAATGACTTGGATGAAGGGACCAAAGGTATGGTTGCTAAATTTACTGATGACACAAAGATAGGTAGTAAAGTAAGTTTGTGAAGAGGACATAAGGAGGCTACAAAGGGATATAGACAGGTTAAGTGAGTGGGCAAAGACCTATGGAGTATAATGTAGGAAAGTGTAAAATTGTCCACTTTGGCAGGAAGAATAAAAAAACATATTATCTAAATGGTGAGAGATTGCAGAGCTCTGAGATGCAGATGGATCTGGGTGTCCTAGTGCATGAATCACAAAAGATTAGTATGCAGGTTCAGCAAGCAATTAGGAAAGCTTATTGTTTATTGTGAGGGGAATTGAAATCAAAAGTAGGGAGGTTATACTTCAGTTATTCAGGGCATTGGTGAGACCACATCTGGAGTACTGAGTACAGTATTGGTCTCCTTATTTGAAGGAGGATGTAAATGTGTTGGAAGCAGTCTAATAGCTAGAATGGGCGGTTGGCTTTTGAGGAAAGGTTGGACAGGCTAGGCTTGTATCTGCTGGAGTTTAGCAGAGTAAGAGGCAACGACACAACGACACTACACTACCAGAAGGACGTGGAGGCTTTGGAGAGGGTACAGAAGAGGTTTACCAGGATGTTGCCTGGTCTGGAGGGCATTAGCTATGAGGAGAGGTTGGATAAACTCGGATTGTTTTCACTGGAACGACGGAGGTGGAGGGGTGACAGGATAGAGGTTTACAAAGTTATGAGCGGCATGGACAGAGTGGATAGTCAGAAGCTTTTTCCCAGGGTGGAAGAGTCAGTTACTAGGGGACATAGGTTTAAGGTGAGAGGGGCAAAGTTTAGAAGGGATGTGCGAGGCAAGTTCTTTACACAGAGGGTGGTGAATGCCTGGAACTTGTTGCCGGGGGAGGTGGTGGAAGCAGGTACGATAATGACGTTTAAGAGGCATCTTGACAAATACATGAATAGGATAGGAATAGAGGGATACGGTCCCCAGAAGTGCAGAAGGCTTTAGTTTAGGCAGGCATCAAGATCGGCGCAGGCTTGGAGGGCCGAATGGCCTGTTCCTGTACTATTCTTTGTTTGAAACATATAAGATCCTGAGGAGTCTTGACAGGGTGGATGTGGAAAGGATGTTTCCTCTTGTGGGAGAATATAGAACTTGGGGTCACTGTTTAAAAAATAAGGGGACGCCCATTTAAGACAGAGATGAGGAGAACTGTTTTCTCTCTGAGGGTCGTGAGTCTTTGGAACTCTCTTCCTCAAAAGGCAATGGAAGCAGAGTCTTTAAATATTTTTTAAGGCAGAGGTAGATAGATTCTTGATAAGCAAGGAGATGAAAGGTTATCAAGGGTAGGCAGGAACGTGGAGTCGAGGTCACAATCAGATCAACCATAATCTTATTGAATGGTGGAGCAGGCTCGAGGGGCTGAGTGGCCTATCCCTAATTTGTATGTCCGTATGTATGTTTGTATCCCCCAAGGATCTATCCACGGCCCTCTCCGTTTTCTCATCTTTACATAGCCCCTTGGCGACGTCATCAGAAAGCACAGTTTTCACATGGATGCTCATGACAACTCTACCTCACCATCCCCTCTCTCAACTCCTCCACTAAATTGTCAGACTGCTTATCCGTCATCCAGTATTGGAGGAGCAGAAATATTAATTATTGGGAAAACTGAAGCCATTGTTTTTGGTCCCTGCTCTGAACTCCATTCCCTAGTTACCGATTCCATCCCTCTCCCTGGCAACAGTTTGCAACTAAACCAGTCTGTTCACAACCTTGATCTCATCTTTGATCCTGAGATGAACTTCCGACCACATATTCGTGCCATCACTGAAGACTGACTTATTTCCACCTCCATAACATTGCCCAGCTTTGCCCCTGTCTCAGCTCATCTGCTGCTGAAATTCTCATTCATGCCTTTTCTTACCTTTAGACTTGACGATTCCAGCACACACCTGGGTGGTCTCCCACATTCTACCCTCCATAAACTTGAGCTCATCCAAAACTTTGCTCCCCATGTCTGAACTCACACCAAGTCCTGTTCACCTATCACCCCTGTGCTCGCTGGTTTACATTAGGTCCCGGTCAAGCAACGTCTTGATTTTAAAATGCTCATCCTTGTTTTCAAATTCCTCCATGGCCTCGCCCTCTCTATTTCTGTCATCTGCTCCAGCCCCACAACCCTCTGGAGTATCTGCACTCATCTAATTCTGGCCTCTTGAGCATCTCCAATTTTAATGCTTCACCATTGGTGGCCACGTCTTCAGCTGCCGAGGGCATGAGCTCTGGAATTCCCTCCTTACACCACTCCGTCTCGCTTTCTTCCTTTAAGACACTCCTTAAAACCTGACTCTTTGACCAAACCTTTGTTCATCAAACCTAAAATCTGCTTATATTACTCCGTGTCATATTTTGTTTTATACTGCTCCTGTGAAGCACCTTGGGATGTTTTATTACAATAAAGATGCTGTATAAATATAAGTTGTTGCTGATTGGCAAAAGAACCAATGCCGACATGAAAAAACGTTTTTTAATGCAGCCGCTGGTTCGGATCTGGAATGCTTGTCCTGAGAGGGTGATTGTGGCTTTCAAAAGGGAATTAGATAAATAGCTTAAGATAAAAAAAATTTGCATGGTTACGGGAAAAGGACAGGGGAGCAGGACTAGCCAAATTGCTCTGGCAGAGAGCTATTTGTAGAATAAATGGGCTGAATGGCCTCCTTCTGTGATGTAACCATTCTACGATTCTAGAGTGTGTGTTGAGGGACACAATCAGATTGAGAAGGCCCTAAATTCACTCTGTAGGGGCCAGGAGGAGAAGACATCGTTCAATTAGTTCAGGCTGGATTTTCATCCAAATACAGATCCCAGAAATAATGGAAATAACTACCCAACAAGGAGGGTATAACAAAATGATGCTATAATAGAGATGCATCAATGAGCCTGTAGCATTAGAAACAGAGCAAGAGAGCTTTATCATCAACTTAAGACATACTGAGATGCATAATCACTTTGTTCAAGGTTTTTCATTCAACCTTGAAACTGTTGGCATTTATTTGCCTGCACAATTTAAATATGCCCCGCCAACATCACTCCTTTATAGTAGATGTTGAGGTGCAACTGAAATTTTGCAACATGCATCGTACAGCATAGCAAAACACTCTCTGCACTTACCAATTAGTGGTGTACGTGAACCCTATGAAGGGAAGGTGGTGCCCAGAGAAAGCAGTGTGTGTAGGTGGAGGCATCGTCTCCTGAAATACAATAAAAGGCAAGTTCTACTGACTTGTTTCCATATCTTATATACTTTGGTTTACTTTGAAAAACAAACTAAACTGATGACAGTTTCCAATTCCTTTCCTCACTGATAATGTGAGCTATTGCTTAACAGCCTCTTCTCCTTTAACAAAATTAATTCCTGATGGAACAATCCTACTTCAACAAGTGTGCTATGCAAAGGAAGGATGATGAGAGACAGTCTACATCACCCTGTGGAGCACAGACTTCCCCTTCCTTTCCACTTAAAGATATATTTTTAAAATTAGTAAATGTCTCATCACAAAGCACCTCGCAGAAATAATTAAATCATATCATGAATTACTTATTTTTGGGATGCTGCAATGCTGTAACATTTGTTACGTAGGATGTAGGAACTCTGGTTTTCCCAATGTCACTCACTCCCATAGAATTGGGTTTTGTAAAACCCCCTCCTTCCCACGTCTGCCTTGACCCCATTCAAAACAGCACTGCTTTAATTGCACTGAGAGAGAATTTGAGGTGCGTAGAGTGTAATTAAGACAGACGAGAGCAAGGGAAACAATGTATTTCAAAACCAAGTGCCAGAAAAATTCTGCTCTGACATTAGGGGTCATAACTTATTCTTAAATTTCAATCCAATTCGGATGCTGATGCATAGCTGATCTGTCACTATAGTCTCCAGAAAGTTTAAACAGGAGACAGACTGAATAATATTACCTAGAAGAGATTCAGTGCTAGAAAATACATTGTGCTATTAAGTCTTTTACTCACTTTATCAATAAACTCTTTGGCACTTAAACAAGACGTTAAGCACATGGTTAAGTATTTCCAATGCATAATACATTGAACAGAAATTTAGTCAGCCTTCCATTTTATTTTCTAATCCCAGTTTCATGAACGCCCATATCGACACTCAAACGCACCAAGATTCGTCAGCTGATATCAGCTGCAGTATATACACTGGGGTTAACTTGGATATTGTTGGGGAGGTGAATATTATAGAAAAACATTAGAACCTGTTCTTAAGAATCTGACAAGACAGAGACAAAGTAGGATAATACATTAAAGAAAATGTTGGACAATAGGTCTATCAGCATCTGAAAAAAGGAAACTTGTCTTTTTCCGTTCCAATGTGATGGCCCTGCTGTGTACTTCTAGCTTGTCCTATTTTTGTTTCAGAATTGCAGCTTTTCTTTTTATCCCTATAGAATGACAAATAAACTTTTTTAAATCCCACTGTTTTAATAAAAAATCAGGACAAATTCACAAGGAGACTGATTGTCTCAGATATGGGTCACCTTCGAAAGAGCTAGAATTTCCCCCTCTTTCAATCTAAGTTTCCCTTCTCCAAATTCAGACACGTGTGCAAACTAACTTACAGAATTTTTTAAACAGTCGTCATCTACATCAAAGTTCGATGTGTCTGTGGGACTACTGACTTCCGGGATGTAAGGTGCTTCACAGTTTCTGATGTTGTCCCAGTCAATACCGGCAAAAAATGGGTGTTTCTTAAAGTCTTCGATCCCATTTTGACCCAGCCGGTGCTCCCTGCTGCATATAAGCCTCCGGATGAGGTCTTTGGCATTTTCAGAGACATCAGTGATTTGTACCGGGAACTGAAATCGTTCCTGATTGTGGGAGAGTTAAACGCACAAGTTAATCACACTGTTTGAAACAAGAGGCTTCCAGGAATCAGTTGTTAAAGCATCAGAAATAGCCTGACCTAAAACACTGACATTGTTCCTGATACAAATAAGACACTTGCTGACTTGTTCCTCAATTTTATTTTAGGGTAACCCTAAAGATGTGGTCAAGGTCCAGTTCCAAACTGCACCCTCCACATCTCTACTCATCCTTCACCTGGTTTTCAAGACCTTTAAGTATGAGAACCACAAGAAGCAACAGGCCACAGGGATGGTTTTCCAATGCATCACAGCCAGCAAGAGAGAATTTTGAAACATATTAGAACTATTGTATGAAAAACTGAGGAGATGGAGATTGAGGGGTTGAGGAAGAGGGAATGGAAGGGGCAGAGGAAAAGGAGGAAACAGGGAACAAGGGAAATGGATAATGCAGGCACTGGGAGTGAGGGGTCGTGGGAAGGGAAGGGTGTAGTGGGTAGTGGGAAAAGGAATATGTGAGGGAAATGGTGGGAGCAAAGGGGTGGTGGGATAAGTAAGAGACACAGCGCTGGGGAGGAATGGGGATGTGAAGGCCTCTGTCAAGGGCTGTAGACTGACCTTTGCCTGCAAACCACCACTGGAAGCTGCAATCCTCAGCAGCTGCCTTCCCCACCATGTCATTTGTCACTTTCCACCCAAAAGGATAATAGAAAGAAAAAGAGGAGGGCAGAGAGAGAAGCAGAATATAGCAGAAATACTTTAATGCTGAGATAGACAGATTTTTGGTCTGTCAGGAAATCAAGTGATACGGGGATTGGGCAGGAAAGTGGAGTTGAAGCAGAAGATCAGCCATGATCATATTGAATGGCGGAGCAGGCTTAAGGGGCCATATGGTCTACTCCTGCTCCTATTTCTTATGTTCTTACACAGAGAAAGAAGCAGAAAAGATAGAAAAGCAAAACGTGCATAGTGAAGCAAGAAGGGAGAAAGGAAGCCAGAAAAGAGAAAAAGAAGAGAAAACAAGCAGGAGAAGGCATAGGGAGAAAGAGAAGAAACAGTAACATAAAAGTGACAGGGGCGGCTAAGAGACTGGATGCTCTGACTTAGCAGTAGCACAGGTGATGCATTTGGATGACACATTAAAAAGTCTGCCCTGAGCACACTTCCTGTAAATGTGTGTCTGACGCATCTTTATTCCTTTTCAAAATGATTGTCAATCCTAGATTATTCCCTGAGATGAGCTTCCAACGACATATTCACACCATCACTAAGACTGCCTATTTCCACATCTGTAACATCACCCAACTCCACTCTTCAGCTCTTCTGCTGCTGAAACCCTCATCCAGGCCTTTGTTACCTCTAGACTTGACTATTCTAATGTTCTCCTGGCCGGCCTCCCATGTTCTCTGTAAACTTGAGATCATCCAAAGCTCTGCTGTTTGTGTCTTAATTGCACTAAGTCCAGTTCACATATCACCCCTGTGCTTGCTAACCTACATTGACCTCCAGTTAAGCAATGCCACAATTTTAAAATGCTCATCCTTGTTTTTAAGATTCCTCCATGGTCTTGCCCCTCCCTATCTCTATAATCTCCTCCAGATGTCTTTGCACCTATAATTCCAGCCTCTTGAGCATCTGCAATTTTAATTGCTCCACCATTGGTGGCTGCACCTTCAGCTGCCCAAGTCCTAAGCTCTGGAATCCCTTACCTCAATCTCTCCTCCCCTTTTAAGACATTCCTTAAAACCTATCTCTATGACCAAGCTTTTGGTCATCTGCCCTATATATACTCATATTTTGTTTTGTACTGCCCCTGTGAAGTGCCTTGGAACATTTTATTATGTTAAAGGTGCAATATAAATCCAAGTTTTTGTTCTTTTAGACCAATTTACTGTAACCAACCACCACCACCACCACTCCCAATTTCATCTAATCCAACCAATTTTTAAAAATTATTTCCAATTGGCTGATTTGACTACATTATTGATGTGTTCACCTCTTCTTTCCCAGCAGCTTCAGCAGACCATGGGGATGTAAGTTAAAACAAACCACAAACATTTCAACAGTTTTATGCGAGGTGCAATGGTATGAAAGTTTAAAACTTTTATACAATGATTCTTACAATCAGAATTATTTGCAATTTCTAATTCCTGAATTTAAGAGTTGCAAAGCTACAGTGTGTTTTAGCTTCTCTCCCAAAATATACCAGTTTCCATATGGTCTCTAACTTGTGAATTGATCTTCCAATCAAACAAATCCAGGTTTCTTTCCACTAGCCTCTCCTACTATGGACCTTACCATTCACTTCAAGAATGAAGAACCTTAAAGAAGCAAACACAGCACACCATTTTACATGACATAATGTTCCCACCCTTATGAAGTAACCTATCCTTTAAAGGGACAGATATACACCATTTAGCAGAATGTTTCCTTCCTCATACATCTTAGGTTACTAATGAAACTGGTTGGAACTAAATGTGACTATAGCCATACAGACATCCAACAGCAGAAATCATCAAAACAGGCTAGAGTGCAGAGAGATTAGAAAAGCACTCACTTTGTGGTTCATAATTTTCCCATAGGTTTCTACTAAAGATTCAGCGTAAAAAGGAGTCTCCCCGAAAAGCATTTCATACATGCAAACACCAAGTGACCACCAGTCGCATTCCGGCCCGTACTTTCCTTTGCCGTCTTCCATGGCTTGCAGGATTTCAGGGGAAATGTAGTCAGGAGTCCCCACTGCCACGGAAGACTGGACCTGTTACAAAAATAAATATTAGATTCTTGGAATTGTACTAAAGCTAGATCTACTAAAACCCAAACAACAGTCAATTGTCAAATTCCCCCTCCCACACTCACGTGTTTGCTCAATTCTTTAAGAGTGTCTTCATAAAAGATTTTGCCATTTGTGCCCGACAAGATATGGAATGCAAGTCTCCCCAAAGCCCTACTGATTTTATGCTGTAAATGCACGAGGAACGTCAGATGAGCCAGTTTGATGGAAGTTCATCAACCTGAAACACTAACTCTGTTTCTCTTTAAACAGATGCTGCCAGACCTGCTAAGTGTTCCCAGCACTTTCTGTTTCCATTCTACCAGTAACATCCGTCCCACCGCTGCCCGCGACCCCCACAACCCAGCACCTACATCCCTAGTCGGCATTCACCATCACCTAGCAGTAATAACCAAAATCGGCATTTCAAAGCAGCTCCAATAATGACCACAGAAAGAAAATGTGAAAAGATTATATACAGGATATATAATGTTAACAATTTGCATGCGATACTCATCCAACCTAGACATTTGTGTGTTAGTGTCTGTCACGTTTCAGGATTTTTTGACCATATTTTCCACAGAAAAGATTTAGATAAAAAATTACTTGAAAGAGTCTGTTTTAAAGGCACCATACATTAGCATCTTAACTACCTTACAATTGCGGTAATCAGCTAGCATTCATGTTGTTTCCTCATCAACTGTAAATAATAAGTCATTTGGTGGCTTGTCTTAGCGATGGACATAAAAACTTTTCACCCATTGTGTTGAAGGTTTTCAATCACTTTCTGGCTGTATACGGTCAGGAATAAACCAGGATGTCAGAGATCTTAAAAAGGCAGTCTAGCTTTTGAAACAGAGAAACTGCTAAGGCAGAAAGGCAGACCCAAAAAAGGAGAATGTAGATGAGTTGGTCTATACATCAAGCAATATGACTCCCTATAGTGGGGTAGTGTAGCGTATGAATTATTTTTATGTTATTTCAAACATGTTGTATCAATTTAACAAAGTAAATTTGATCATAACTACTGTTCTACGTATTCACCTTGCTGCAGAATAAAACAGTTTAACATTTCGAAGCAAGCCTCTCCTCATTTAGCCTTAACTCGGGTTGTTTTTGGAGAGATTGAAGGAATATGCATTACAAATGCAGAGATATCTACTGAGGTTGCTATTACACTCTCAGGTCACACTGTCTATAAACAGATATGTGCAGTATCCTTCACCTCCCATAAAAACAAGATGCTCAGACTGCATACGGGAGCAACTGACACCAACGAACCTAAAATAAATCTAAGACAGACCCAAAATTGAAATTGATCATATTGAATCCAATGCCTTTTCTGCTTTAATCATGGTTCACTTTTTTTTTGGTGAGTTGGGGAAATAATATTCGAATCTGTATCAATTTCCTCCCTCTCCTTCATGCATGCAGGTCAATCCAGTGGCTGCAGGTGACTGTACATATTCCTGTCCTAAAGCCTGCACTATCCAAGTTGATAGGGTTGTTAAGAAGGTGTGTTGGCTTTCATTAACAGGGGGATTGAGTTTAAGAGCCGCGAGGTTATGCTGCAGCTCTATAAGGCCCTGGTTCCACCACACTTGGAATATTGTGTTCAGTTCTGGTCGCCTCATTATAGGAAGGATGTGGAAGCTTTAGAGAGGGTGCAGAGGAGATTTACCAGGATGCTGCCTGGACTGGAGGGCATGTCTTACGAAGAAAGGTTGAGGGAGCTAGGGCTTTTCTCATGGAGCGAAGAAGGATGAGAGGTGACTTGATAGAGGGGTACAAGATGATGAGAGGCATAGATAGAGTGGATAGCCAGAGACTTTTTCCCAGGGTGGAAAGGGCTATCACCAGGGGGCATAATTTTAAGGTGATTGGAGGAAGGTTTCGGGGAGATGTCAGAGGTAGGTTGTTTACACAGAGAGTGGTGGGTGCGTGGAATGCGCTGCCAGTGGTGGTAGTAGAAGCAGATACATTATGGACATTTAAGCGACTCATGGATAGGTACATGGATGATAGTAGAATGAAGGGTAGGTAGTTAGTTTGATCTTAGAGTAGGTTAAAGGTTCGGCACAACATCGTGGGCCGAAGGGCCTGTACTGTGCTGTACTGTTCTATGTTCATTAGTAACCCAACCTTGCAACAAATGCCACTCTGCTTACAGAACAAGCAGTTTTGTGGTTTTTCTTCTACTGCAGGGCATTTCAGTGATTGGTGACCCTACCGTGTTTCTGTCCTAAGGCCTGCATCATTAATCAAAAATGTGTCACCCCGAGTCACACGGAAATCATGTCAGCAACTGTTAACTGTATGTTCTTAAATTGCAAGCAGTTGACAGTTTGTTTCAGTGGCACTATGCTGCCAGGAGGTTTCATAATAAGACAACTGACTTGGCTAAAATGTAATTTACACAGTGACTCACCAACACAATTCAGGCTCAGTGTTCACCCTACATAGGACCATCTTGTTGAAAGCGTTCCATTTATACTAATTCATTAAATATTCTGCACATGAAGACACTTGCTGAGATACGGGTCCATAGGCCCTCTGATAAACTCACACAACTGCCATAAAAGTGACCGTCAACAGGCAAGTTGTTCGTGAAGGGCATCACAGCCAATCCAATCCTCATCTCATCTAAAGTTCACATATGGTGATTGGGTTATCATGAGGAGTTGAAAACCTGGCTAATTTTTGCTCTCAAAGGCCAGCTGTAGAAAAAAAGTTTGGTTGAAGAAATTGGTTTTGAAGGAAAGACATGGAGAGGGATTCAGGGAATGATTTCTAGAGAGTTGGATCCATGCTACCAAAGGCATTGCTGCTAGTGTGAAGGCAGGAAGGTAGATGGCCAGTGGCTTGAGTCAAAGCAACAGTTTTCGGGGTTTGGGGGCTCATGGAGAGTGTGGAGGTAGGCCGAAGTGAAACCATGGTTATTAAAAGATGAGGATTTTTAATGAGGCCCTCAGGTTTGACAGTATTGGGCAGGATAAATGCAGTAGTATGTTGGATAATTAGAGTTGAGAGAGTTGGAGGTCAGCAAGGAAACAGACAAATTAGTTGAGTATGGAAATGAAGATGAGAAATAAAGGTTTAATGAGCAAAGAGGCTGAGATAAGGACAAAGGAAAATGATCTTGCAGAGGTGGTAATAAGCGGTCTTTGTAATGGGGAGGATATGGGGTCTGAAACACAGCTCCGGATCAAAGAGGACATTTGGGCTATGAATCATACCAAACAGCTTGAGGAGCGAGATGGAATCAGTGGCAACCAAACAGATTTTTTGCTGAGGAACAAAGCCAATGGTTTTGATCTTCCCATGTTGAGCTGGTGAAAATAAAATCCAACAGGGAATTCAGGAGAAACTTCGTTACCTAGAGAGTGGTTAGAATATGGTACTCACTACAAGGAGTAGTCGAAGTGAATAGCACAGACCCATTGAAAGGGAAGCTAAATAAACATGAGGAGAAAGGAATAGAAGATTATGCTGATGGGGTTACATGAAGACAGGTGGGTAGAGGCTTGGGTGGAACATAAACACCAGCATGGACGAGTTTCTGTGTTTTAAGTTTTATGCAAGTTAAGGGTTGTCAAGAAGTTCATGTCCAATAAACAGTCTGACAGATAGATGCAGTCAAGGGGCTGACAATGAATGGAAAGGTGGAGGTGGTGTCACCTGTGCATTTGTTGAAGCTGATCCACTATATCAGATTGAATCAGTTAGGATTATATTCGCTGGAGTTCAGAAGAGTGAGGGGGGATCTCATAGAAACCTATAAAATTCTAACAGGACTTGACAGGGTAGATGCAGGAAGGATGTTCCCGATGGTGGGAGAGTCTGGAACCAGGGGTCATAGTCTAAGGATATGGGGGTAAACCTTTCAGGACTGAAATGAGGAGAAATTTCTTTACCCAGAAAGTGGTGAGCCTGTGGAATTCACTACCACAGAAAGCAGTTGAGGCCAAAACATTGTATGTTTTCAAGAAGGAGCTATATATAGCTCTTGGGGCGAAAGGGATCAAAGGATATGGGAGGAAAGTGAGAACAGGTTACTGAGTTGGATGAGCAGCCATGATCATAACGAATGGCAGAGCAGGCTCGAAGGGCCGAATGGCCTACTCCTGTTCCTATTTTCTATGTTTGTATATGCAGATGCTGTCAAGGGACAACATCTAAATAAAGAAAGGGTCTCTGAAGGGGATAGTTTGGTGGGGGCGGTGGAGAAAGGGGCACAGAGGCCCTTCCTGGAGATGTCCTGGCCATGTTCAGACAGGTAGGAGTAAAACCATGCAGCCTTAAATACAAAGCACGAGCATATTATTGTTCTGAAATAAAAACAAGAAATGCTGGAACCACTCAGGAGGTCTGGCAGCATCTGTGGAAAGAGAAGCAGAGTTAACGTTTCGGGTCAGTGACCCTTCATCGGAACGGAAGATTATTGTTCTGCACTGGCAGAGTGAAATTGGGCTGAGGATTTTTGTCAGTTTAGTCAGACTCTATTTCCCGCTATTAACATGGAACTCTTGCCTCGAGTCAGAATGTTGTGGGTTCAAGCCCCACTCTGGAACTTGAATTCATAATCAGTGCAATACTCCAGGAGTGCTGCACTGTTAGAGATGCCGTATTTCACATGAGACATTAAACCAAGGTCCCATCTGCCTGCTCAAATGACATCAAAGATGCTACGGCACTATCTGAGGCGCTAGCAGAGGAATCCTTCAGGTGTCTTAGCCATAATTCCTCTCTCAACAAATATTGCCAAAATAGGTTAACTGATCATCTATTTCATGAATGCGTGCAGTATCTTGCTGTGTGCAAACTGATCTTCATGTTTGTCTCCTAAGAACAGTGACTACATTTTAAAAAGTACTTCACTGGCTGTGAAGCAATTTGCGACATCCTGAGGATGTGAAAGACACTATAAATGAAAGTTCTTTCTTTCTTTGACATTAACAGCATCACATTTTAGGTCCAGTGTGTCATTTACCAATAATTACAATCTGTTTTGTTAGATTATATATACACCACTCAGCTTCACATCAACAGCTCTCCAGATACAGCAAATTTCACTTGAGCTGTCCAAATTCATCTTTCCCAAAAACAGCAGAGTTATCAAGAAGAGTGACTGAGTTAGCACATTACAATAATCAACAAATATCATGTGTAACAGCAACTTATCCATTTCAGGAGCGAAATGTAACTTCTTTTAAAAAAAAATTATTCTTCAGAATATGGTGTTACTGGCAATTATTTTCCATCCCTAGGTGTCATTTAAAAGGTGATGGTGAGCAATCTTATTGCACCGCTGCCGTCTGTGTGGCGAAGGTGCTCCCACAGTGCTGTTAGGTAAACAGTTTCAGGATTTTATTTTATTCATTTGCTTTTTTTGTGGGATGTGGGCATCGCTGGCTAGGCCAGCATTTATTGCCCATTCCTAATTGCTCTTTAGAGGGCATTTTAAGAGTCAAACACATTGCTCTGGGTCTGGAGTCACATGTAGGCCAGACCAGGTAAGGACGGCAAATTTCCTTCTCTAGAGGACATTAGTGAACCAGACGGGTTTTTACAACAATTGACAATGGTTTCATGGTCATCATTAGACTATCTTTTTAATTCCAGATTTATTAACTGAATTCAAACTTCACCATCTGCCGTGGTGGGATTCGAACCCATGTCCCCAGAGCATTAGCCTGGGCTCTGGATCACTAGTCTAGTGACATTACAATGCCACTGCCTGCCTAGCAATGATGAAAGAACAGTAATATATTTCGAAGATAGAATGGCAGGTGACTAGGAGGGGAACTTGGAGATGATGGTGTTCCCCTACACCTACTACCCTCCACCTTATAGTTGGTGGAGATTGCAGGCTTCCGAGGTGTTACCAAAGGAACCTTGGTGACTTACATGGACAATTTCAAAGTTATATCAATGTATTCCGCCTAATCTCCTCCAATATGATGCACATAGAAAAAGACACCTGATATACAAATCTCTGTGACAAAATGCCATTCCTATAGTCCAATAAGACACAGTAAAATATGCTAACATGACATTGACCTCAGTTCACTCAACCTAGGTAGAAAATAGACTGAGAGAAGAAAAGAATCCAGTAGCAACAAGCACTCTGAGCAGAAATAACTCAGCAGACAGTAAGCAAAAGTGTCTCAAACCCAGCAAAACATGCAACTTTGTGGCTCAGGAAATACCATGTGGGAATTAAAGCATACACTTAACTTTAATACCTAAAAATAACATTTTTCTTTCACTGTCAAACTGCAGAAACTTTATTGCCACACATTAACTGCTGGTGCTGATCCCTATAAAATTAATGTTTGCATGTGCTACAGAAGCTGTGATATGCTTTCCAATTTGTGTCTGGGATAATCATGAAGGCTCCATAACTGTACACATGTATCAGTGTACAGAGGTGAAGTACACTGTGAAATATTAGAAACAGATATATTATTAAAAAGGTTTCATTGAGAATTTAGTAAGTGATGAATTATATGAATAGTGTATAGCAGCCATGTGTTGCTGGCATAATGCAGCTTGTGTACCCAGTCAAGTCAGATCAGTGCTGCTGATAAAGATGTATATGCAAGTGTGTGGGCATGAACATTAGCGCTGGTGAAGTATTTAGTAAGCTTGTGTACAATGGTACATAATGGTAGGATGTAGTGCCAGCAAGTTATAACGCAGTCATGAAAGGTCTATGATGCTTTTAACAGGAGTGTGTAAAACCATGTTCATTTGCCCATCTGTCCGTAAGTGGTAATACTTGTAGAACAATGCATGTGCATCCTGTTAACCTGGTAGAGGGCTGGGTGAGTAAGGTATTTATCCTGGGAAAGGGCTGTGTGATTGAGGTGTTTATCCTGGTAGAGGACTGGGTGAGTGAGCTATTTATCCTGGGAAAGAGCTGGATGAGTGAGGTATCTATCCTGGTAGAGGGCTGGGTGAGTGAGCTATTTATCCTGGGAAAGGGCTGGGTGAGTGAGGTATTATCCTGGGAAAGGGCTGGGTGAGTGAGGTATTATCCTGGAAAAGGGCTGGGTGAGTGAGGTATTATCCTGGGAAAGGGCTGGGTGAGTGAGGTATTGATTCTGGGAAAGGGCTGGTTTAGTGAGGCATTGATTCTGGGAAAGGGCTGGGTGAGTGAGGTATTTATCCTGGAAAAGGGCTGGGTGAGTGAGGTATTATCCTGGGAAAGGGCTGGGTGAGTGAGGTATTGATTCTGGGAAAGGGCTGGTTTAGTGAGGCATTGATTCTGGGAAAGGGCTGGGTGAGTGAGGTATTTAACCTGGGAAAGGGCTGTGTTTGCGAGGCACTGGAGTTGTGAGCGGTTGTGTTGACTGTTGCATTGGTATATTTCTGCCTTGTGTCTGAGTTACAGTGCTGGCCAAGTGCAGCGTGATCTCCAATTTGCAGAGTGGAGGGCATGAGCGTGAGACACACACGTGCTGCCTGCCTGAGTTACCTGATCCTTGCTGAGTAGAGAAATCGTTCGCTGGAATGAAAAAGGAACTTGATGTGAGTATATCATAAAGCTAAGTACAAATGGATGAGACCATTTGGCCCATCTAGCTCATCCTGCCAAAGGTTGCCATACTACTTCTGCTATATTTTCCAATACATTCAAGAGTTGCCCAAAATAGCTTCATTGCTGCCATAAATGTTATAGTAAAAACTGTCAAATAAATTATGCATTTTATTTATACATGCATAAACCTATATGTAGCTTTTAGTTCATTGAAGGTACTACAAGCCCAATTTTAACACACCAACTGAGAGCACAACATATAACACTGGCTTAAAATAATAGCCAGGCAGGTATTTAGAATAAGAGGCATTTTATTCTAACAATACCTAGCTGGCAGACTTTTTGAACTGATGCTTTGTGTAACATTTCACTCCCTGTTTGTTTTGGTGAGGTATTTTTGTTACGAGTATAAATCGAACTGGATAATTAAACAGAGCATCACTTATCTAACAGTTATTAGTTGTAATGGCCCCACACATTCTTGGCTGCACACAGTATTTGACATCCCAGAAAGCTGAAGCCCCACAGCATAGAGTGAGGTCTTAAGGACAGCTGGTGTGGAAAGTCAGGGCATGGTGGGGTGGAGGAGGGAGCAGGGGTTTAAGGTCAAGAGGAGGGGAGAAACTGTACAGAGGTTTGGGTTGAGGCATGCCATGGGTATGGTGTAGAAGCAATCTTTACTCTGCATCCAAAACATGCAACCCAACTCGGATATAAAAACAATTGAAACTAGTTCATTCTCAATATTCACATTTCTTGCCTTAAGTACAAATGCAACAAAAGCTATTTGAAAGAAACAGCCTCATAACTTACTGTTCCATCTTCCATGAGCTTCAGACAGGAGCCGAAGTCTGCCAGTCGGATGTGCCCATTTACATCCAGAAGAATGTTGTCTGGTTTGATGTCCCTGCAACAAGACAAGAACAATTGCAGGATGAAACTTTGTTACCGATATCAACAACAGCAGGTGAAAGACTCTCACCCAAAACCAGAGGCAAATCAGAAAAAGTCTAGAATTCAACCCATTACTGGGTAAATGGTTGTGTGGTATGATTGCTGAGTACTTTTAAGAGCTAAATGACTACTTCTGTTATATTTTCCAATACATTTAGGAGTTGCCCAAAATAGTTTCATAAGAATCTATGGAGGAAACTTTTTTTTTAAATTGTCTGCTTTTCAGAGGAAATGAGACATCATAACATATGGAGACCACTCCATCTTGCTAATCGGAGGCTTCCTTCAAAAGCCTTCATAAAGCCTACCTCTTCAGCCATGCGCTTCCCTCCCTCGCCGCTTCCTGCTCAACAACATGCATTTATGTAGCGCCCTAAACTGCCTCATACTGGAGTAATATTCTACAAGTGCCTTTAGTCTCTAGTGTCTCATTTTTGTCAAGGTTTGATCACTGATCCACTCCCAAATCCTCTTTAGTCCCTGCTGGTAGAGACCCTGCCAAGCAATAGACTGCTGTGAAGCTCCCCAGGACATTTTTCTACATTAAAGCAAGGATTTGACTGTAGACACATAACCAATGAGCAAGAATGGAAGATCATATATGGCCTTCCACATTACTTGAATAAAGATACAACTCTAGGTACAAAGCTCCCCTCTGGTCTGACCCTCATTTCTCTTTCTAATATGACACATCTTGGAGCTGCTCTACTGCTTTATGTTTCAACATTCTTCCTTTTCTTTTATGTCTCTGTTAGGTTTTTGCCAAACTCCACTGGATTACTGGTGATCTGATGAACCACCTTCAAAATAAAGTTCTCATTTTCAAATCCCTCCATCTGACATCATGTCCCTGCTGCCACCCTTCACTCCTTCAATATTTGTTCACTGCTGATCTCTCACTGCTCCCTTCACTCCATAGAGCTTGTCACTTTGCTCCTGCCCTGTGAAACACTCACCTAAAATCACTCCAGCGTGTCATACAGAGTCTTCCTTCAAAAGCCTCTGCAAAGTCCAACTCTTCAACCTTGTGTTTACCATCCCCTGCTTAACATTTCCCATGTCCTTACTCAGTGGTGTCCTCTCGCACTGAACTTCGAGACATTTTTCTACCTGAAGGACACAATATAAATGCAAGTTTTTGGTGCCACACTTGGCGTGGGTATGCGTGGAGGGGGATGGATGGCTGTGTGTATGCTTGGGTGTTAAATGAAAGAATCCAAGTTCTACTTGCTTATGAAATTCAAATACCTGAAATACTTGATTACACTTTAAATAACAAATCACAACAGTTTTAGAAACCATTTTTCATTGCAGTATAATATATTATATTGTTTACAGATGTGAGAGGCAGTTAGAGTACACTGAACTTTTTCTGTTTTCACATAATGGATAGAAGCTGGTACTAGATTGAGGAATAGGGAGAGTCAAGTCAAGACGAGAATATACTGAATGACATTGGCAAAATGAAATAAGTCAATGTTTCTACAGCTCTCCAGACCATGTAACAGCACTGACTTAGTGAGCATTGAGCAGAAAAGTGGAGGCAACACTTTAAGAATGTTAAAGCAGGGTAGAGGCCAAAGGTAGAGTCAATGGAAGAACTTTCAAGAGGGTTTTAGAAGGTAGGGAGGAAGGCTGAATTGCAAAGTGGTTTGGGAGAGAATTACATAGTGACAGAAAGAACAACATTTGATTCCTAAACAAAGGGAACTAATTCACTGTCAGAAGAGATGATGTTCATTTGTGGCTTAGCAATAGAGAAGATCAGTGAACTAGGGCACACAGTAACTGTCGATAGATTTGACAATGAGGACCAGGACCTTGAATTTAATTTGCTGAGGCACAGGGGGCAATGAAATGTTGTTAGGACAGAGCGATAACCTGAAAATTAGAGCAAAGCTGTTCGGGAGTGATGTCAGGAAGCACTTGTTCACGCAAAGGGTAGTAAAAATCTGGAACTCTTTCCCCAAAAAAGCTGTTGAGGCAAGTAGTTTAAAGTTCAAAGTGAGGTAGGTGTTTGTGGTTTACAGTAAACCTGCTATATCTTCTCAGAAGGACAATCTCTTTTAAAGGTGCAGGCCTGGGCGTTTGTAGTCTTGAACTTGTTGAGGTGTTGTAGATTTTCTGGCGATTAAAGCTTCAGACTGGAGATGGTGGTCACTTTAAATGCTCTGCTGCAGCAAGTTGAAGTGTAGAATTAGCAGCAGGGCGCCTTCCTTGCTTTGCTGGATCTCTTTCACAGCCCCTGGCTGGACTGCTTTCTGAAGGCATTGGTTTGATCTCCCTATCTTTCTCCAGAGGGTTACCTTTTTTAATGTAAAAATTCATCACATTAGAGTTTCTGTTAGGAGACACATGGCCCCCTCCCCTGATGTAACCACACAATGGACCAGGATGTGGAAACCATGACTATCGATTGATGTCTGAATGGGGACCATTCTGTTAACATGGTGCTATTTCACATGTATTCAATCTTGGTTTGGGCTGTGAGTCTGTCTGTCTCCAGAATCCTTTGTTCATTCATTTATGTGTTCTTTTCAATTTCAAACGGGTTTTCCCCAGAGCTATTTCAGACGAGGTTAACGAGTTTCATCCTTGTAAATAGGTTTGTTGATTTCCAGTACAGGAGGGGTCACATGACCGCTACTCTATTTTGATTGTGTCCATGTTTTTGTGGTTTGGTTTAACGGTTGACTTTAATTCATAATTCTTTCATTTCATTGTTATTTCATCATGGTTCCTTCCGTGCAGGACAATAGAGACACAATGAATCCACAAAAGCAGAGTTAAAGACACATTTATTTTTAATTTTTCGATGGATTGCTGAAGGTGTCTTTTTTTTAAAAAAAATTCAGTTTATTTCTCTTTGTAATTACAGAACATAGATAAAAATAACACAATCAGAAAGTATCAAAATTATATACATGAACTTTGATAACAGTGACAAGTGTAAAGAGAATATGTGCAACCCTCAGGTAGGTAGCTATCTCACATATGCAATGTGGGTTCAAGTCCCACACTAGGACTTGATCCTACTGGGGCCCTGCTATGTTAAGAGGTGCAGTAAAGGAGGACAAGGTCCGTATGGCGCATAAACATCAGCAAACTAGTTTAGCCAAATTGCTTGTTCCTATGCTGTAATTCTACATTATCCTTGATGAGTGAAAAAAACTATGTTTTTAAGAAAGAACAAGTGTTATAAAAAAGCAAAGAACTGTGGAGACTGGAAATCTGAAATAAAAACAGAAAATCTCAGCAGGTCAGGCAGCATCTGTGAAGACAGAAACAAAGTTAATATTTCAGGTTGATGACGTTTTATCAGAGCTGGAAAAACTTAAGAGATGTAACTGATTTGAAGTGAGTACCAAGGCAGGGAAAGTGGGGGTGAAGAGGTTCGTTATGTAATTGACATGGCGAAGGTTACAACTTTTGGCAAATTAAACCAGATGAACAAAAATGATCTTGGGGTTGATTTCAGGACAGAATATTCCACATTGTTTTTTCAATCCCTCTATTCAAAACAGTAGAGCAATGTGCCACATCAGATAAGTCTTTGAATCACACTTCAGATTTTGCATTATCTGATTAGCTTATGACAGCAACATTTCTTTAAACTTAAAATGTGGAGGAAAATAACAGAGTAAACACTAACACTTAATTACTTCCATGGGATAAGTAAGACCTATTTTTGGCTTCAGAACACAACAAATGAGCAACTCAAATAGCAGAACACTAAACACTAGCGTCAGGAAACCCGTGGACAAAGGATCAGGTGTTGCATTTCCATCCCCAATCACACTACAGTGGCAGTGGTGAGCAAATTCTGCTACCTTGGGTCCACAGTGACAGACAATCTGTCCCTTGATGCAGAGCTCGATACACACATAGGGAAAGCGGCTACCACCTTTGGCCAACTCGCAAAACGCACATGGGATAACACCAAGCTGATCCTTACGACCAAGCTGATGATTTATAAGGCCTTTGTTCTTAATAAAAGCAAAATACTGCGGATGCTGGAAATCTGAAATAAAAACAAGAAATGCTGGAACCACTCAGCAGGTCTGGCAGCATCTTTGGAAAGAGAAGCAGAGTTAACGTTTCGGTTAGGACATCGGTTCTGATCCTGCCTGGGTGTAACCCGTCCCGCTTGTACAGGTCCCACCTTCCCCAGAACCGGTCCTGATGTCCCAAGAATCTAAATCCCTCCCTCCTGCACCATTCCTCTAGCCACACATTCATCTGGTCTATTCTCCTGTTCCTTTAATCACTAACACATGGCACAGAAGTAATCCTGAGATTGCTACCTTTGAGGTTCTGCTTCTTAATTCATCTCCGAACTCCTTACATTCATCTTTCAGGACCTCATCCCTTTTTCTACCTATGTTGTTGGCACTGACATGTACCACGACCATTGGCTGTTCACCCTCCCCCTTCAGAATGTCCTGCAGTCGCTCCAAGACATTCGTGACCTGAGCACCAGGGAGGAAACATACCATCCTGGAGTCTCGTTTGCGGCCACAGAAACTGTCTGTTCCCCTTACAATTGAATCTCCTATCACTATGGCTCTCCCAGGCTTTTTCTTCCCCTGCTGTGCAGCAGAGCCATCCATGGTGCCACGAACTTGGCTGTTGCTGCTTTCGCCTGGGAGGCCATCCGCCCCAACAGTATTCAAAGTTTGAGAGGGGCCATCTGTTTGAGAGGGGGATGGCCACAGGGACTCCCACACTACCTGCCTGGTGGTCACCCATCCCTTTTCCGCCTGTGCAGCCATTACCTGCAGTGTGACCACCGTGCTAAATGTGCTATTCACGACGTCCTCAGCATCGCGAGTGCTCCACAGTGAATCCACCCGCAGCTCCAGCTCCATCAAAGTCATAAATGACAAGTAAATTTTTTTTGGATGAATGTTACAAAGAAGTAGAAAGAATTAAAAAAAACACTTATGCTGAAGAGTAGGTGTGGAAAGATGTCTGTTGTTTTGACGAGGTGTCCCAAAGGCGAGTAGGCAGCTGCCACTAGGATTTTCCCAGAAGGCCCTTCCAGGCAATGTTGAAGATCAGTCTGTGTAGGCTTTCAAGAGATGCAGCTACAGAAGGCTTCACATAGGTTTTACATCAGGTGTGCAGCAACAAAGGTTTCAATTCTCAAACATTCGATGCAAAGTTCATTCAAAGATGCAAGGTGTCAGCATACTTGCAGGATTGCTCCAAATACAGGAGGCAACACACTTGACACAGGATTTGCTTTTCAAGAGAAAAATGGGCTGGCTAGATCTTCTGTTCTCCTGGCAGGTCAATAAGCAAACTCCAACTTCCTGTTTTTTCAGGCCAAACACCAAGTGGCTTTTTTAACAGTTCAAAATGACTCTAAAACTGTTCAGCAGCAATCCATTGACATCTATAAATCGTGGTCTGTCATTTTCTTGTAAACATCTGTCCCTTCAGGTTAGAACAAAACCCACTGCTGGGTTCTTTGCAAACAGGTGCCTTCCAGTAAAACTTGTTTACATTCAGTCCAACCTTCTGCTAACTTCTTTTAAGAAAAACACCCAAAGTTCAGCTTCTTCAAGAATCCAGCATTCATGGAATCCCTTTTCAGTTTTTAAAATATAGATTCTCAAGTTTCAACAAAAAATGGAAACCCTCGTAACAAAGGGATATCAGAGTTTTCATAATATCTTGTCCAACATTCATCCAAAAAAGATTTACTTGTCATTTATGACTTGCCATTTGTGTGATCTTGCTCTGTACACTGCATTTGCCTGCATTTCAAAGGTAATTCAAAAGCTGAGGAGCTTTGGAATACCCTGAGGATGAAAACAATGTTATATAGGGCTGAATTTTATTGGCGGCAGCGCCCCCACATTCGCCAGCTGCAAGGGAAGGGAATAGACAATGGATGGTAGGACCCTAGGAAGTACAGAGGGTCAGAGGAACCTTGGTGCACTTGTCCATAGATCACTGAAGGCAGCAGCACAGGTAGATAAGGTGGTTAGGAGGGCATATGGGATACTTGCCTTTATTAGCCGAGGCACAAAATATAAGAGCAGGAAGGTTGCTGTATAAAATGCGAGTTAGGCCACAGCTGGAGTACTGTGTACACTTCTGGTCGCCACACTGTAGGAAGGATGTGATTGCACTGGAGATAGTGCAGTGGAGATTCACCAGGACATTGCCTGGGCTGGAACATTTCAGCTACGAAGAGAGACTGGATAGGCTAGGGTTGTTTTCCATCGAGCAGAGAAGGCTGACAGGGGCCCTGATTGAGGTATACAAAATTATGAGGGGCGTAGATAGGAAGAAACTTTTTCCTTTAGCGGAGCTGTCAATAACCAGGGGGCATAGATTTAAGTTAAGGGGCAGGAGGTTTAGAGGGGATTTGAGGAAAGATTTTTTACCCAGAGGGTGGTTGGAATCTGGAACACACTATCTGAAGGGGTGGTAGAGGCAGGAACCTTCACAACATTTAAGAAGTATTTAGATGAGCACTTGAAACGCCATAGCTTACAAGGCTATGGGCCAAGTGCTGGAAAATGGGATTAGAGTAGATAGGTGCTTGATGGCCGGCACGGACACAATGGGCCGAATGGCCAGTTTCTGTGCTGTATATCTCTATGACTCTACAATCAGTGAAAGACACCTAGTTCACAGTCAATATCCCTGTACAGTGATAGGCACCTGGTTCACAGGGAATATCCTTGTATAATCACCAGTATACAGACACAGGGAACATCGCTGTATAATAAGCCATTTGAGTACAGAACTCATTTCTGGATAAACTAATAAGCAGAGTCACTAGGAACATTCTTTTACCAACAGAAGTAGTAATCATTGTTGTTTGAGAGTTAGCTACAGATGTCCTCTGTGTATCATTATAGTTCGGCACTTCACCACAACAAACATCCTTGTACCACCATTTCACAGCCAGTCATAGAAAGGAATCCTCATAATCACAACAGGATATATGAGAACATGCTTGTAACATCACATATACTTAGCCATAAGGCTCATCCTTGTATTCCTCGGTCTAAATAGGAAAATAGGAACAGGAGTTGGCCATTTCGCAGCTCAAGCCTATTTCTCTAATGATGGCTAATCTGTGACTTAACTCCATATCCCTTAGCTTTAGCCCCATATCCCTTTATACTGTTGGTTCACAAAAATCTATCAATCTCAAATTTTAAAATTTAAGATTGATCCAGCATCAACTGTTGTTTGCGGAAGAGAGTTCCAAACTTCTACCACCCTATACACGTTGATTTGTATCCTAATTTCATTTCCGAAAGTTCTGGCTCTAATTTTTAGACAATGCCCCTTAGTCCTCGCATCTCCAACCAGGGGAAATGGTTTCTATTTACCACCAGGGGTACAATGGAATAGTCAAGCCTCGAGGTAACAAACGCAAAGTTGAGAGTTTCAACAGCAGATGAGCTAAGGTAGGGGTGGAGTTGGGCAATGTCACCAAGGCGGAGTTAGGCAGTCTTATGGTTAGGGTGGATATGTGGTCCAAAGCTCAGCTCGGGCTCAAATACGACACCAAGGTTACAAACAATCTGGTTCAACTTAAGACAGTTGCCAGGGAGAGGGATGGAGTGATAGCTAGGCAACGGAGTTTGTAATGGCATCGGAAGACAATGCCTTCAGTCTTCCCAATATTTAGCTGGAGAAAATTTCTGCTCATCCAGTACTGGATGTAGAACAAGTAGTGTGACAACTTAAAGACAGTGGAGAGGTTAAGAAAGGTACACCCGGCTGTTGTCAGCGTACATGTAGAAACTGAAATGATGTGCCGACAGGTAGCAGCAGATAAAATCATAGAATGGAATGGTAGCATGGTTACAGAACAGAAGGCAGCCATTCGTCCTGTCGAGTCCATGCCGGCTCTCTGCAAGAGCAATTTAGCTAGTCCCACTACCCCAAAGCCCTACAATTTCTCCCCTTCAGGTGCTTGTCCAATTCCCCTTTGAAAGCCATAATTAAATCTACCTCCACCACACTCTCAGGCAGTGCATTCCAGATCCTAACCATTTGCTACTTAAAAAGGTTTTTCTCATGTCACCTTTGGTTCTTTTGCCAAACACCTTAAATCTGTGTTCTCTGGTTCAACCCTTCTGCCAATGGGAACAGTTTCTCTCTAACTACTCTGTCAAGACCCCTCATTGTGATTTTGAACACCTCTGTCAAATCTCCTCTCAACCTTCTCCTCTCTAAGAAGAACAACCCCAGCTTCTCTATTCGATCCATGTAATTGAAGTCCCTCAGGTCACTTTCTCCACATATTTCGCCTGCTATTTTGAGCATTTTCTGTTTTTATTTCAGATTTCCATGGTATTTTGCTTTTGTACTGTTTTGTTCCTCATCCCTGCAACCATTCGTGCAAATCTTTTCCATACCTTCTCTAAAGTCTTCCCATCCTTCCTAAAGTGAGGTGCGCAGAATTGGACACAATAATCCAGTTAAGGCTGCATCAGTATTTTATAAAGGTTCGTCATAACTTCCTTGCTGTTGTACTCTATGCCTCTATTTATAAAGCCCAACATCCTGTATGCCTTTTTAACCACTTTCTCAACCCTGTTATGCCACTTTCACACCTTAGTGCACATATACCCCCAATTATCCCTGTTCCTTTAGAATTGGACCCTTTAGTTTATACTGTCTTTCTTCTTCACACTTCTCTGTATTAAATTTCATCTGCCACATGCCCATTCTACCAGCTTGTCTATGTCCTCTTGAAGTTTATCACTATCCTTCTCACAGCTCACAATATTTCCAGGTTTTGTCTCATCTGCAAATTTTGAAATTGTGCCTTGTACACTCAAGTCTAAATCATTAATATAGATCAAGCAGAGCAGTGGTCCTAACACCAACCCCTAGGGAACCCCTCTATATACCTTCCTCCAGTCCAAAAACAACCATCCACCACTACTCTCTGTTTTCTGCCAACTTTGTATACATGCTGCTACTGTCCCTTTTATTCTATGGGCTTCAACTTTGCTGGCAAGCCTATTATGTGACACTTTGTCAAACGCCTTTTCGAAGTCCACCAAAAGTACACCACATTACCCACATCGACCCTCTCTTACTTCATAAAAAAGCTCATGTAAATTAGTTAAACATGATTTGCCTTTAACAAATCTGTGCTGGCTTTCCTTAATTAATCCACACATTTACAAGTGACAGTGAATTTTGTCCTGGATTATTGTTGCTACAAGCTTTTCCACCACTGAGGTTAAATTGACTGACCCGTAGTTGCTAGGCTTAAGCTTACACCCTTTTTTGAACAAGGGAGTAACATTTGAAATTCTCCAGTCCTCTGGCACCATCCCTATATCCAAGGAGGAATGCAACATTAAGGCTAATGCCAGCGCAAATTCCACCCTTACTTCCCTCGACATCCTCAGATGCATCCCATCCGGTCCTGGTGACTTATCAACTTTAAATACAGGCAGCCTAATACCTCCCCTTTATCAATTTTTAGCCCATCCAGTATCTCAATTACCTTCTCTTTCACTGTGACTTTGGCAGCATCTTCTTCCTTGCTAAAGACAGATGGCCCCATGCATGACTCCCTTTTTGGTTCCTAATCAGTCCCGACACTCCCCTTAATACCATTTATATGCCTAGAGAAGACTTCTATACTCTCTTTTATGTTAGCAGTACTCCAGGTGCGGCCTCACCAACACCTTGTACAGTTCTAACAAGACTTCTCTATTTTAAAACTCCAACCCCTGAGCAATAAAGGCCAAAATTCCATTTGCCTTCTTAATTACTTGCTGCACCTGCATGCGAACTTTGTGTTTCATGCACAAGAACACCCAGATCCCTCTGTGCTGCATTTTATTTTGGAGTCTCTCTCCATTTAAATAATAGTCTAGTCTTCCTACCAAAGTGCATGACCTCACACTTGCCTACATTAAACTCCATCTGCCAAGTTTTTGCTCACTCACTCAACCTATCCATATCCCCTCACAGATTCCTTATGTCCTCATCACAATATGCCCTCCCACTGTATCGTCAGCAAATCTGGATATGTTACATTCTGTCCCCTCCTCCAAATCATTAATATAGTCAATTCATCTATCTTGTTACGAATGCTGTGTGCATTCAGATAAAGAGCCTTAAGCTCTGACTTTTTACCATTATTACTCATTCTGGTTCTAATTTCCGCTGCACTCTTCTGCTTATATTTTCTGCCCCTTCCTGTCACACTTCGATTACCATTCGCCTCTTCATTCCACTGCACCTCCACCCTCTCATTTCTTTTTGATTTTTTAAACTTCCCTTCAATTGAACCTCCCCCCCCACCACCACTAATTAGTTTGAAGTCCTATCTACAACCCTAGTTATATGATTTGCCAGGACATTGGTTCCAGCATGGTTCAAGTGAAGAGTTCCGAAGAAGGGTCACTGACCCGAAACGTTAACTCTGCTTCTCTTTCCACAGATGCTGCCAGACCTGCTGAGTGATTCCAGCATTTCTTGTTTCTGTTTCAGATTTCCAGCATCCGCAGTATTTTGCTTTTATTCAAGTGAAGCCCATCCCAAAAGAACAGCTCTCTCTTTCCACAGCACTGGTGCCAGTGCCCCATGAATCAGAACCCATTTCTCCCACACCAATCTTTGAGCCACGTGTTTATCTCTCTAATCTTATTTACCCTATGACAATTTGCATGTGGCTCAGGTAGTAATCCGGAGATTATTACCTTTGAGGTTCTGCTTTTTAATTTAGTCCCGAGCTGCTCATAATCCCTCAGCAGAACCTCTTTCCTAGTCCTACCTATGTCGTTGGTACCTACCTGGACCACAACAACTGGATCCTTCCTCTCCCAGTCCAAGTTCCTCTCTAGTCCAGAAGAGATGTCCTTAACCTTGGCACCAGGTAGGCAACACAGCCTTCGGGACTCTCTATCTTTGCTGCAGAGAACAGTATCTATTCTCCTAACAATGCTATCCCCTATTACTACTATATTTCTCTTTTCTCCCCCCACTTGAATGACACTCTTAACCACGGTGCTGTGGTCAGTTCGCTCATCCTCCCTGTAGTCTTGGCCCTCGTCCAAACCGGGAGCAAGAACCTCGTACCTATTGGATAAGGGCACTGGCTGAGGCTCCTCCAAAGCTAAATTCTGGATCCTCATACCTGCCTCACTCTCAGTCACACCCTCCTGTCCCTGACCACGGGCCAAATTTGATGTAATTAATCTAAGGGGTGTGACTGTCTCCTGAAACACAGTGTCCAGGTAACTCTTCCCCCTCCCTGATGTGTTGCAGTGTCCGCAGCTCGGACTCCAGCTCATCAACTCTGAGCTGAAGGTCCTCAAGCAGATAACACTTGCTGCAGATGTGGTCACTGTGGATCGCACCGACGTCCACCAGCTCCCACATACTACAGCTGCAACACATCACCTGTCCAGCCATCTCTATTCTATTGAATTAATTAATTTGGATGTTAAATCTTTGAATGTTTGATGCGATGTTTGATTTAAATTAAATTAAATTAAAAATGCCTGTTTAAACAATCAATTGTAATTAATACTTCTAGTCCTGCTCTGTTGATACTCATTATCACAATCATTATCGAGGCAGACGCGGAGTTCCGGAGCGGTGAGTATTTCAAAAAACTTACCTCGGGGATTCACGGAGTAGACTCGGAGGGCGGAGTTAACCTCGGGGATTCTCGGAGCAGACTCGGAGGGCGGAGTTCCGGAGCGGTGAGTTTACAGAGTAAGTTACCTCGGGTGGAAAACAAAAACTGAAAAAATGACGTCACAGGCAAGCTGTGACCTGATTGGCTGGTAGGGAATCTGTACCGAATTTGAAAATAAAACTGATAAAAATTGATTAAAACACTAATTAACTAATTAATAAGTAGAGTAACTAAACCAGATGGAGGAGATTACTGTATTTAGACAGCATTTAATATTTATTGTAGAAATCTAGCACTAGGGACCACAGAGTGAAGTGTATCATAATTTAGTAAGGATTTATTAAGTATTTATTTATTTTATATCAATTAACTAATTAGTGATAGAAATGTCAGTTAGAGGGGTGAAGTGCTTCACCTGTGAGATGTGGGAAGTCCATGACGCTTCCAGCGTTCCGGGTGACGACATCTGCAGGAAGTGTACCCAGTTGCAGCTCCTCACAGACCGCATGGATCGGTTGGAGCAGCAACTGGATACACTGAGGAGCATGCAGGTGGCGGAAAGCGTCATAGACAGGAGTTTTAGAGAAGTGGTTACACCCAAGGTGCGGGCAGATAGATGGGTGACCGCTAGAAGGGGCAAGCAGTCAGTGCAGGAATCCCCTGTGGCTGTCCCCCTCTCTAACAAGTATACCGTTTCGGATACTGTTGCGGGGGATGGCCTATCAGGGGAAAACAGCAGCAGCCAGAGCAGTGGCACCACGGCTGGCACTGTTGTTCAGCAGGGAGGGACAAAGTGCAGAAGAGCAATAGTTATAGGGGACTCTATAGTCAGGGGCACAGATAGGCGCTTCTGTGGACGTGAAAGAGACTCCAGGAAGGTATGTTGCCTCCCTGGTGCCAGGGTCAAGGATGTCTCTGAATGGACAGAGGGCATTCTGAAGAGGGAGGGTGAACAGCCAGAGGTTGTGGTACACATTGGTACCAATGACATAGGCAGGAAGAGTGATGAGGTCCTGCAGGGGGAGTTTAGGGAGTTAGGTAGTAAGTTAAAAAACAGGACCTCCAGGGTTGTAATCTCTGGATTACTCCCCGTGCCACGTGCCAGTGAGGCTAGAAATAGGAAGACAGTGCAGCTAAACACGTGGCTGAGCAGGTGTAGAAGGGAGGGTTTCAGCTATCTGGACCATTGGGCTCTCTTCAGGGACAGATGGGACCTGTACAAGAAGGACGGGTTGCATCTAAACTGGAAGGGCACGAATACCATGGCTGCAAGGTTTGCTAGCGTCACTCGGGAGGGTTTAAACTAGTGTGGCAGGGGGGTGGGAACCAGAGCAGTAGTACAGCTAGTGAAGTAAATGAGGAGGACATAGTAAATAAGGCCAGTAGGACCAAGAGGAAGAGCAGGCAGGGAGATGTTGCGGAGCACAGCGGGACTGGTGGTCTGAAGTGCATTTGTTTCAATGCGAGAAGTATAACAGGTAAGGCAGATGAACTTAGAGCTTGGATTAGTACTTGGAAATATGATGTTGTTGCTATTACAGAGACTTGGTTGAGGGAAGGGCAGGAGTGGCAGCTAAATGTTCCAGGCTTTAGAAGCTTCAGGCGGGATAGAGGGGGATGTAAAAGGAGTGGAGGAGTTGCATTAACGGTCAAGGAGAATATCACAGCTGTACTGCGGGAGGACACCTCAGAGAGGTCATGCAGCGAGGCAATATGGGTGGAGTTCAGGAATAGGAAGGGTGCAGTCACGATGTTGGGGGTTTACTACAGGCCTCCCAGCAGCCAGCGGGACGTAGAGGAGCAGATATGTAGACAGATTTTGGAAAGATGTAAAGGTAACAGGGTTGTAGTGGTGGGTGATTTTAACTTCCCCTATATTGACTGGGACTCACTTAGTGCTAGGGGCTTGGATGGGGCAGAATTTGTGAGGAGCATCCAGGAGGGCTTCTTGAAACAATATGTAGATAGTCCAACTAGGGATGGGGCCATTCTGGACCTGGTATTGGGGAATGAGCCCGGCCAGGTGGTCGAAGTTTCAGTGGGGGAGCATTTCGGGAGCAGTGACCATAATTCCATAAGTTTTAAGGTACTTGTGGATAAGGATAAGAGTATCCTCGGGTGAAGGTGCTAAATTGGGGGAAGGCTAATTATAACAATATTAGGCAGGAACTGAAGAATTTAGATTGGGGGCGGCTGTTTGAGGGTAAATCAACATCTGACATGTGGGAGTCTTTCAAAAGTCAGTTGATTAGAATCCAGGACCAGCATGTTCCTGTGAGGAAGACAGACAAGTTTGGCAAGTTTCGGGAAGCTTGGATAACACGGGATATTGTGAGCCTGGTCAAAAAGAAAAAGGAAGCATTTGTAAGGGCTGGAAGGCCAGGAACAGATGAAGCACTTGAGGAATATAAAGACAGTAGGAAGGAATTTAAGCAAGGAGTTAGGAGGGCTAAAAGGGGTCATTAAAAGTCATTGGCAAACAGGATTAAGGAAAATCCCAAGACTTTTTATACATATATAAAGAGCAAGAGGGTAACCAGGGAAAGGGTTGGCCCACTCAAGGACAGAGATGGGAATCTATGCGTGGAGCCAGAGGAAATGGGTGAGGTGCTAAATGAGTACTTTGCATCAGTATTCACCAAGGAGAAGGACTTGAAGATGATGAGCCTAGGGAAGGGAGTGTAGATAGTCTCAGTCATCTCATTATCAAAAAGGAGGAGGTGTCGGGTGTCTTGCAAAGCATTAAGGTAGATAAGTCCCCAGCGCCTGATGGGATCTACCCTAGAATACTGAGGGAGGCAAGAGAAGAAATTGTTGGGGCCTTGACAGAAATCTTTGAATCCTCATT